>NC_053028.1:269643015-269943015 GCF_003073215.2 Triticum urartu
GACCATAGCTGAGAATACTGACAGCTTATTTCCTGGGGTGACAGCAACGTTGCATTGTTCCAACATGCGGGGCCACCGTTTTTCTTCTGCAGGTGAAAGTTCACGGAATGCACGAGCATTTCGTAGCATTGTTTCAATGTTGGTCAAACTCACTGGCTCCGCCACCACCACCTCCTCCTCCTCTTCCACCTGAGCATCAGGCAGATCAAGATGGTGATCTGCTGCTTCCACGTAGTCAATAACATTGACGTTCACAGCTTCACCATGATGAACCCACCTAGTATATGTGACCGACATCCCATACAAGTGTAGATGATTTTGCATAGTTGACTGGGGTCTTGTAACTGAATTCATACAACTGCTACACAGGCAGAGCACATCTGATTTCGGACCACCGTACTCAGCTCTGATAAAGTTCATGAAGTTTTCAACCCCCTCGACATATGCAGCGGATGCACCAAATTATAACAGCACGCAGAAAGAAATCAGCTGGTGGGTTGCTATATAGGTCTCAAGTGAGAACACCCTTCCATAGCTGTTGAAGTTCCTCCACAAGAGGCTCCATTAACAAATCAAAATCCTTTCCAGGACTTTTTGGACCTGGGATGAGCAAGGCCATCATGTAGTTTGATTCTTTGGTGCAGACATTTGGAGGCATGTTGTAAGGGATAAAAAGCACTGGCCACATGCTATATGTGGCACTCTGTTTGCCAAATGGGTTAAATCCATCTGAAGCTAAGCCAAGTCTAATTGTCGGTGTCAAAACCGGCGGATCTTGGGTAGGGGGTCCCGAACTGTGCGTCAAGGCCAGGTGGTAACAGGAGGCAGGGAACACGATGTTTTACCCAGGTTCGGGCCCTCTTGATGGAGGTAAAAGCCTACGTCCTGCTTGATTAATATTGATGATATGGGTAGTACAAGAGTAGATCTACCACGAGATCAAGGAGGCTAAACCCTAGAAGCTAGCCTATGGTATGATTGTTGTATATGGGGTTGATTGCCTATGGACTACAACCCTCCGGTTTATATAGACACCGAATAGGGTTAGGGTTACATAAAGTCGGTTACAATGGTAGGAGATCTTGAGTATCCGCATTGCCAAGCTTGCCTTCCACGCCAAGGAAAGTCCCATCCGGACACGGGACAAAGTCTTCAATCTTGTATCTTCATAGTCCAGGAGTCCGGCTGAAGGTATAGTCCGGCTACCCGAACACCCCCTAATCCAGGACTCCCTCAGTAGCCCCTGAACCAGGCTTCAATGACGACGAGTCCGGCGCGAAAATTGTCTTCGACATTGCAAGGCGGGTTCCTCCTCCAAGTCCTTCATAGAAGATTGTAAACACCAAGAGTAGTGTTCGGTTCTGCAAAATAAGCTTCCACATATTGCCATAGAGAGAATAATATTAACACAAGTCAAATCTGCTGACGTATTCTGCAGTGCGCCATCACATTACAGCCAAGTCCTTTACTCGAATCGTTTTTACTTTTCCACCTCAGCATGTTTTGCGAGGCGGCTTCCTTGGCACGTCTTGTCAAAGCAAAGATCGTGTGCCCTTTTTACGGGATTCTCATCAATACGGACGTGGGTAACCCTAACCGCGCCATTTACCACGGCGCTTGGGAGGCAAGAGAGTTTTATTAGGCAGGTGGGGACGCACAACCGCATCCGCCCATATAAGGGGATAAGGATCCACCTTTTTACCTACGCCTTCTTCCTCCTTTGCCTATCCATCTCCTGCGCACTCGAGCTCCAGCGCCCAAGCCCGCACTTCCCACCTCAACCTTCTCCAGTGATGTCCGCAGCGGGAGGCAAGTGGAAGGTCTCCTCCATCACGGAGGGCGACGTAAAAAATCTTAGGAAGGCCGGATACTTGTCCAAAGACATCGCGCACCGGCTTCCCGAGAAGGGGCAGCTCCTCCCTACCCCAAGGCCCCACGAGAGGGTAGTATTCCTTCCCCACTTCCTCTGCGGACTGGGTTTTCCACTTCACCCATTCGTCCAGGGGCTCATGTTCTACTACGGCCTGGATTTCCATGATCTGGCCCCAAACTTCATCCTCAACATCTCGGCGTTTATCGTCGTGTGCGAGGCTTTCCTCCGCATCTGCCCCCATTTCGGCCTCTAGCTCAAGACCTTCAACGTCAAGCCCAAGGTGGTGTGCGGCAGCCAGGCGGAGTGCGGAGGCGCCATGGCGGGCAAGATTGCCAACGTCCTGTGGTTCGAGGGCTCCTTTGTAGAGACCTAAAGGGGTGGCAAGCCAGGTGGTTTTACCTCACAGAGCCACGCGATCCAAAATGGACCGCAGCCCCCGAGTTCCGATCCGGACCCCCCACGCGGCTCATGTCCTGGAAAGAGACGGGCCTATCGTGGGGTAACGAGGAAGAGGTGACCGGACTGAAGACATGCATCCAGTCCCTGGTAAACAAGCCAATCAGGCTTGTAAATGTAGTCCAGGTCATGCTCGTTCACCGAATCCTCCCGTGTCAACAACGGGACTTTACTCTGTGGGAGTTTGACCCGGCACAGCACCGAACCCTTAACAGGCTCTTCGACACGACGTATGAAGACGTCTGGAAGGCGCTAATCAAAGGTGCCAAGGCTCCCGCATCCGCTTCCGAGGACCGCGGATACAGCTCGCAGCGTCACGCTAGCGAGGTAAGCTATCTTCACCTTTTACAGGATGTTCAGCTTTTTTCATAGTTTAACTCTATGCGGGATCTAAACTCCCTTACCTTTGACAGGCTTGGCGGGCGACATCCGGACCGATTAACTGTCCGGCTCCGCTGCCCGAAGACCCAGCCCCAGCTCTACTAGTGAAGCTGCTGGCTCCGGTGCCTTATGTGGTGCCGGAAAAGAAGGCCAAGAAGAAGAAGACCATGGGGACTCGAAAGAGTGCCCGTAACATGGTGGGGTCGGACTCGTCATCCGACGAGTCCGAGACGCACTCCTCCCGTGGAGACGAGGAGGAGGAAGAAGAAACCTCTCCCCCTCCAGCGGGAGGAGGAAAGAAGAGGAAGGCCGCCCCAGTAGGGGGGGCCGAAGGGTCCAAGAAGAGGAAAACCCCTCCGCCGGACTACGCCCCCGACGCCGACAAGGACGAAGAGGAGTGGACGGACAGGGCCAGGCGTTCGGCGAAATCGTAAGTGTTCGGATACCAGAGTAACTCATGATATTCCTTTTGTTGCACAGCTTTCCCTAATGTCGAATATAATCATGCAGCCCGCCCCGGGCCGAACTCAACGAGTCGTCGAGCGGCTCCCTGGATTCATCAGACGTGAACTCAGTTCCGCCCGCTGTCTCCCCCCGCACTGCGGATGACGCCGAAGTGGCGTCGCAACGAGCTCCGGGGCAGGAGGAGGTGGTCCTGGAGGAGCCGCAAGGCGACCTCCTGGACTCCAGGAGTAAAGGGGACAAGACCCCCCCAGGGCTCCAAGCCCGGCTTTGAGCCGGACACCGTGCCGGAATCTTCAACAATTCCGGACCGCGGCAGGCGAACTCCTTCCAAGAGGAGCAAGCCTTCTGAGCCGGCAGCCTCTGTCCAACCGGAGGCGCCGGACAATCTGCTGGAGGTGCTTGAAGGTGCCTCCATCAACGAGGAGCACCGTACTATTATGAGTACGGTGATCCAGAAGGTTCAGTCCGTCAAGAGCGGACTGACTGAAGCTTGCGCTAGCCTTCTAACAGGCTTCGAGGTAAGTAAAAATATGTAAAAATATTACCGCATAGACAGTAGCCCCTGATGCTCTTTTTGGCGTTCGGAAAGAAAAGCCGAATAGAGGATCTATTAAATTTCGCAGGACTCTAACAAAAAGAGTCAATATGTGTATGCAGGCTTCGCTGCTAGCCACCGCCGCACTGACTGTGGAGGTGGATGCCCTGAAACAGGGACTCGAGCGGACCGAGCAAGAGCTCGGCCTTGCCAAGCGGCAGCTCGAGGAAAAAGAAGGTAAGAAATACCTTACAGAAAAAAGTGCCTATAGAGAGGCGTGATTGCAAAAAATAACAGGATTGCACTGCTTATTATAGGGGCCACGACTAAGGTGGCGATCCTCAAGCAGGCGCTGTCCGAGGCCGAAAAGAAAACGGCCGTGGAGCGCACCGAGCGAGAGAAACTTGGGGCTCAAGTCGGCGAGGTGCAGCAAGAGCTTCAGGCTCTCATGAAAAAACATGAGTGTTTGGAGCTTGAGTCAATGACCCAAGCATCCTAGCTCGCGGCGGCCCTTGAGACTGCCAAGTCTGCCAAGGCCGAAGCCCAAAAGGCCCTCCAAGAGTTGGAGGAGGTGAAGAAGATAGCAGTGGGTAAGGCATTCTTCATGCAAAGCAGAAATATAAAAGTAAACTACCTGTTACTTACCCGAATCCAGAGTTCTCCAGGGGCATTCACAGATCTTCCCCACAGTGTATCCGATGCCGCCGCATTCTACCGAGCTGAAGAGGGCAGCTCGATGGAGAAGGTGTTCTGGTCTCAGTATGCTGAGGCCGGACACCCTGTGCCCTTGAGCGACCAGCTGAAACAGCTGGTCGAGCTCCACAAGGCGGCCGAACAGGCCATGAAAGGCTTCATAGTTCGGCTGTGGCCCGGAGAGGCCCTGCCTGGGAGCTACTTCGGGCTGGTGCGGCGGCTGGTGGAGGCCTGTCCAAGGCTCGAGGTCATCAAGCGCTCCGTCTGCATCGAAGGTGCCCGTAGGGCCCTTGCCCGTGCAAAGGTGCACTGGGGTAAGCTAGATGGTGAAAAGCTTGTGAGGGACGGGCCGCCGCCGGGGAAGGAGCATCGCAAGCCCGAGAACTATTACAAGGATGTTCTTGCAGGTGCCCGCCTTGTGGCGGATGAATGTACCAAGGATGTAATTTTTGAATAAACTCGCTCGTTTTTATACTGTGCGCT
Source organism: Triticum urartu (assembly GCF_003073215.2). Taxonomy (NCBI): domain Eukaryota; kingdom Viridiplantae; phylum Streptophyta; class Magnoliopsida; order Poales; family Poaceae; genus Triticum; species Triticum urartu. The sequence continues at coordinate 269,647,902 of NC_053028.1, forward strand.
GAAAACTTGTTCATATGCACTAAGCAATGCTTATTGAATTTAAAGTATTATTTTCTATGCGGCCATTTATCAAAAATTGAGAGATGGCCAGTCGTCGGCTTCTGCCCCCATGCCACTAGTGCTGGGGTGTTCGGTGATAAACCTGAGCGCTCTTTTTCCCATGGTTGGGTCCTTCGAGGGAGACGCTCAGCACGACGAACCAGGCAACCAGACTATAATGCTTGAACACTCTCACTTAGCCATAGAACTTTATAATTTTAAATTTCGGCGAAGCCCCTAGTTCGGAAGACCGAGTTCGGGGCGCTATCCACGCCTTGGCCGGACAAAGCCAGCTCCTCGCTCGTAGCGGCATAAGTCTTTAGGGACTCGAAAAACCTCTCGAACAGCGACCGGTCTCTCGCCTCATCATGACAGTCAGTTTTAGCTTTCTCCACTGAGGTGCTTAACCCAGCTCAACCGGGGCACAATCGCAGTGGTTCTCCTAGTGCTACCTTAGCCGATATAGCGGAACGTAAGGCACCAAAACATAGGAGCCGGGCAAACCCAACTATTGACCCAAATCATGATTCGGAGCCAATGTATATAGTGCTATAAGTTCGGGGTGCCGCACTTGTGAAAGTGTACGGACTTCTCACACCATATTAAAGGGTATAGAAGCCCCTGGCGTACTTGCCGTACCACAGTGTACGGGTGCAACATGTCATTAATGAACATATATAAAAGAGAGTAATGCAGAAAATAGACAAAAGCTATGCATTGTTTATAGAGAGGCTATTTATCAAAGCCGGACGATACAAGTAGTGCGATAAGCAAAAAGATATTGGACTACTCAGTATGTCCTGACCAGGGGCAGGCCGCGGAATTGTATTTAAAACAGGTATACCGCTCGTAACAGAGACCACCTGGGAGTTCCATAATGCGGCATGGCTTGTCTGCCTCCCTGGATCTTGCATCGTTTGTGCGGCAGTCGAATTGCCGAACAGGTCGTCCGAAGTATGGAGTCCTGAAAGTAAGAAAAATTAAAAAAAGAATCCGGCAGCCCCTAGTACGTTTTAAGCCGTATTTTGGGCGTGCCGTTATTGTGCCCCTTCCCCTATGCCCATGGTATTTCAAGGGCATAGTTATGTACGCGAGGTACTGGTTTCGCTATGTCGCGAAAGCTGGGGTTGGGGCCGCATTGCTACGCTTGCTTAGAGTGTGCCAGGCGGTCCTGCTGTGGGTTACTCCGGGCGCGCTTGGCAGTGTCTGGCTTTTTAATGGCCGGACTGGAGAATTGCCTGAGAAGGCTACTTTGTACCTCCGCTGCGAGAGCCGCCGTATGCTCCTCCGTATGGAGGGAGCGTTCGGTGTTTCCGTTGACCGTAATTACTCCTCAAGGGCCTGGCATCTTGAGCTTGAGATATGCGTAGTGCGGCACCGCATTGAACTTTGCGAATGCGGTTCGTCCGAGCAGGGCGTGATAGCCACTGCGAAACGGGACTATATCAAAGATTAACTCTTCGCTTCGGAAATTGTCCGGGGATCCGAAGACCACGTCAAGTGTTACTGAGCCTGTACAGTTGGCTTCTACACCTGGTATAACACCTTTAAAGGTCGTTCTTGTGGGCTTAATCCTTGAGGGATCTATGCCCATTTTCCGCACTGTATCCTGATAAAGCAGGTTCAGGCTACTGCCGCCGTCCATGAGGACTCTTGTGAGATGAAATCCGTCGATGATTGGGTCGAGAACCAATGCGGCAAAGCCGCCATGATGGATGCTAGTGGGATGGTCCCTTCGATCAAAAGTGATCAGGCAGGAGGACCATGGGTTGAACTTTGGGGCGACTGGCTCTATCGCGTATACGTCCCGTAGCGCACGCTTCCGCTCTCGCTTGGGAATGTGGGTTGCGTATATCATGTTCACCGTCCGCACTTGTGGGGGAAAGCCCTTCTGTCCATTGTTGTTCGGCGGCTTGGGCTCCTCGTCGTCGCTGTTCAGCCCCTTGTTTCTGTTTTCGGCCTTTAACTTGCTTGCCTGCTTGAACACCCGACAATCCCTGTTAGTGTGATTGGCTGGCCTTTCGGGGGTGCCATGTATCTGGCACAAGCGATCGAGTATTCGGTCCAAACTGGATGGGCCCTGAGTATTCTTTTTGAATGGCTTTTTCCGCTGACCGGATTTATAGCCATTGAATCCGGCATTGACTGCCGTGTCTTCATTGCTGTCACTGTTAACGCGACATTTTTGCTTATTCCGACGTGTCCTGCCACTTTTGTCCTTGGTATCCGAATTACCAGGGTTCTTCGATAAGTTGTTATTGTGAGCTAGCCAGCTGTCTTCTCCCGCGCAAAAGCGGGTCATGAGTGTCGTGAGGGCTGCCATGGATTTCGGCTTTTCCTGTCCCAGGTGCCGGGCAAGCCACTCGTCGCGGATGTTATGCTTGAAGGCTGCTAGGGCCTCTGCGTCCGGACAGTCGACTATCTGGTTTTTCTTTGTTAGGAACCGTGTCCAGAATTGTCTGGCCGATTCTTCTGGCTGCTGAATTATGTGGCTTAAGTCGTCGGCATCCGGCGGTCGCACGTAAGTGCCCTGGAAGTTGTCGAGGAATGCGGCTTCCAGGTCCTCCCAAGAACCGATTGAGTCTGCTGGCAAGCTGTTAAGCCAATGCCGGGCCGGTCCTTTAAGTTTGAGCAGGAGGTATTTGATGGCGTGTAGATCATTGCCGCGTGCCATGTGAATGTGAAGGAGATAATCCTCGATCCATACCGCCGGATCTGTTGTGCCATCGTATGATTCGATGTTTACGGGTTTGAAACCCTCTAGGATTTTATGATCCATTACTTCATTCGTGAAGCATAGCGGGTGTGCGGCGCCTCTGTACTGGGCTATATCACGACGCAACTCGGAAGAGCTATGTCTGTTGTGTTCGGCCCGGCCGGATTTGTTGTATCCGGAGTGAAGATCATTGTCACATGTCGTAGGGCGCCTGCGCGATCCGTAGATCGATCTTGTTTGTCTTGCCTTATCCTCCAGTATGTCTCGTAGGTCAGGCGCATTTTCCTTTGCCTTAGTTGAGCGGCGTCGGGGCATGGCTTGGGTGGAGGGCCGAGAGGCCTCTCTGTCGCGGCCGCGAGGTGGCCGGTCTGCCATGTCATGTGCTGGTGATGTAGGTGCTTCCTCCTCTGATCGGGGTAGCGGCCTGCGCTTCGGGTAACTCTTGGAGGGGCGTTCGAGTTCATACTCTTCGGCCGCAAGGACTTCAGTCCATCTGTCAGCTAGCAAATCTTGGGTAGCTCTAAGCTGTTGCTGCTTTTTCTTGAGGCTGCTTGCCGTGGCTAAAAGCCTGCGTTTAAAACGCTCTTATTCGGCGGGGTATGATGGTATGACGAATTCGTCGTCATCGAGGCTTGCCTCGTCTTCGGAGGGAGGCGTATAGTTATCATCCTCGACCTCTCGGTCTGCCGCTCTCTCATGAGGGATGGCTTTTCCATCTTCCTTTGCCGAATCTTGCTGAGGTGGGTGTTCTTCGGTGCTATCCGGGGTAGTATTATCTCCCGTGCCGGAATCACCGTTTTTGCTTTGGCGGGATTTAGAGCGGCGCCGCTGACGCTGGCGCTTTGGCTGTTTCTTGGGGGCGTCATCCCCCACTGTTCGATCGCCATCTCCATCTTTTGGAGTGTCCACCATATATATGTCATATGACAAGGTGGCCTTCCAGCGCCCTACAGGTGCTGGTTCCTGTTCGTCTCCTACATCGTCGTCCATGCCGTCGATGTCTTCGGAGCTGAAGTCAAGCATGTCGGTTAGATCGTCGATAGTGGCTACAAAGTGGGTGGTGGGTGGGCTTTGAATTTCTTCATCGTCCGTATCCCAACCTTGCGGACCATAGTCCGGCTAGGGCTCTCCTGATAAAGAGAGAGACTTAAGAGAATTCAGGATGTCGCCGAAGGGCGAGTGCTGAAAGATGTCCGCGGCGGTGAACTCCATTATTGGCGCCCAATCGGATTCGATCAGCAGGGGCGCGGGGGGCTCGGAGTTCGGAGAGGAATCCGGCTCCTCGGAGTCACGGGCCATGCGGAGTGCGAGGCTGTAGTTCGGCTCGATCGCCTCTGAGATCGCAGCCCCTGAGGCAGCGTCCAACCGTTGTTCCTCGATCGGCGCAGTAGGCTCCGAATCAATGGTCGGAACCGATGCGTGTGCGGCCTCCAAGGCGCTGCTCGGCGGCAGAGCTATATCATGCCCATCGAGACAGTGCGGCCCGCCTGGTTGTGGCCCAAATCCGTCGAAGATCAAGTCCCCGCGGATGTCAGCCGTGTAGTTTAGGCTTCCAAACCTGACCTGATGGCCAGGGGCGTAGCTTTCGATCTGCTCAAGGTGGCCAAGCGAATTGACCCGCAGTGCGAAGCCGCCGAAGACGAAGATCTGTCTGGGGAGAAAAGTCTCACCCTGGACTGCATCGTTGTTGATGATCAAAGGAGCCATCGGGCCTAAAGGCGACGACACAGAGGAACTCTCAATGAAAGCACCAATGTCGGTGTCAAAACCGGTGGATCTCGGGTAGGGGGTACTGAACTGTGCGTCAAGGCCGGGTGGTAATAGGAGGCAGGGAACACGATGTTTTACCCAGGTTCGGGCCCTCTTGATGGAGGTAAAACCCTACGTCCTGCTTGATTAATATTGATGATATGGGTAGTACAAGAGTAGATCTACCACGAGATCAAGGAGGCTAAACCCTAGAAGCTAGCCTATGGTATGATTGTTGTATATGGGGTTGATTGCCTACGGACTACAACCCTCCGGTTTATATAGACACCGGATAGGGTTAGGGTTACATAAAGTCGGTTACAATGGTAGGAGATCTTGAGTATCCGCATCGCCAAGCTTGCCTTCCACGCAAGGGAAAGTCCCATACGGACACGGGACGAAGTCTTCAATCTTGTATCTTCATAGTCCAGGAGTCCGGCTGAAGGTATAGTCCGGCTACCCGAACACCCCCTAATCCAGGACTCCCTCACTAATGTTTCTCGGGTCAGCAGCAAACTCTTTGTGTTTATCATTGAAGCTTTTCCACTCACTACCATGAGATGGATGGCTCATTACATTCTGATCTCTGTACTCCTGGTTCCTAGAATGCCACAGTACATCCTCTCTTGTTTCAGCATCATGAAACAACCTCTGCAATCTTGGTGTAATTGGAAAATGTCTCAGAACATTATGAGGAATACTCTTCACAACATCGCCATCTTGCCATCTTGATGATTTGCATTCGGGCATTCACTTAAGTTGGCATAATCCTTCCGGAACAGAACACAATTATTCTTACAAACATGGATCATATCATATCCAATTCCAACTGCACGAAGGAAATTCTTCATTTTACTGTAGGTGTGTGGCAGCTCAGACGCATCTGGGAAAGATTCGCGGAAAGCAGCCAACATTGCATCGAATGATCTGTTGGTCATCCGCTCAGATGTCTTCACCTGAAGAAAGGTGACCATAGCTGAGAATACTGACAGCTTATTTCCTGGGGTGATAGCAACGTTGCATTGTTCCAACATGCGGGCCCACCGTTTTTCTTCTGCAGGTGAAAGTTCACGGAATGCACGAGCATTTCGTAGCATTGTTTCAATGTTGGTCAAACTCACTGGCTCCGCCACCACCACCTCCTCCTCCTCTTCCACCTGAGCATCAGGCAGATCAAGATGGTGATCTGCTGCTTCCACGTAGTCAATAACATTGACGTTCACAGCTTCACCATGATGAACCCACCTAGTATATGTGACCGACATCCCATACAAGTGTAGATGATTTTGCATAGTTGACTGGGATCTTGTAACTGAATTCATACAACTGCTACACAGGCAGAGCACATCTGATTTCGGACCACCGTACTCAGCTCTGATAAAGTTCATGAAGTTTTCAACCCCCTCGACATATGCAGCGGAGAATCTTCGAGCAGAAGTTATCCAAGTCCTGTCCATCTGTTAGACATAAAAATTATTTCTTCTACTAGATATTACAGGAAAAACATATATGCTTTTTTATGAAGTCCAGAAAAAAAATACCTAGGTCGATGTCTAAAGCTATGGCAAGATATTTGGACGAGCAGATCTAAGTAACGAAATATATGTAAAGCTAATTCAGCAAACAGATTTGAGTGCCAAATTATGGCAGGCTGTTTCAGCAGTCAATGAGGCCGAGCACACAGCCATCGAACTATCGAAGACCATCGCAGCAACAAAGATCGAGTATAAAACGGTGTAGAGCTATTTCACCTAACAGATTGGCTACTAGACCATGGCAATCTACATCACAATAAATATATGGCAGGATATTTTAGCAACTAATCGGCCTTGGCATGCCATCTCAGCTAAGCAGATTGAGTGCAGAACAGGGCAAGGAAGCTTCTTAAGCAGAGCATATTGACAGTAAACTACTTCGGCAAACAGTGAGATTAACAGCGTCTATCAGCTAACATTCAGCGCTACACCGACATGAACGGGGCCTCAGTCTAGAATGCACGTACCGTGGGAGAAGCTGACCGCCGTGCGTCTCCACACGAACGTCGCCAGCGGTGGCGGTGCTGACCGCCGTGCGCCTCCACAAGAACGTAGCCAGAGGTGGCGGCGCGGCTAGAGGACGGCAGTCTACGAGAGCGTACTCTGGGAGTGAGAGGATCGCCGAACCGCGGCGCCTACGTATCGGCACAGCGGGGAGGGCGGCTTTGGCGGAGCGAATGGAGTGGAGGGGGACAGGGGGGAGGGGGGTTTGGGGGGAGGGGGTTTTGGGGAATATTATTGGCTAGTTGGCCGAAGGGCTGTTGAATCGGATTTGGGGGGAATTTTTGGGTGTGGGGGGAGGATTTTCGCGCGGTGGGCAGGGGGAGTTTGGCGCATGGTCGGTTTCTCCAAGTGCAGTCCCACGTGTCAATGAAGAGGCAAGCCGAAGCGCGTTCCGTTTGCGTGAGCCGTGTGCAGGACCGAACGTGTGTGGGGTGCAATGCGACCGCGACAGGAGTGCTGTGAGTGTACTGCATTTTTTCCTTTTAAACTAGGTGCTTCGCCCCCACAAAAAAATATGTTCCTTCGCGCGATCCATGGATACTACTACTAGTAATCCGGTAATCCTGACTAAAACGGCGCGGCTGGGTCTTTTCCCGCACGATATGCTGGGAGGTTGGCTTAGTTGGGTTTTTTAGGACGAGTAATGCTACACCTACGTAATCCCAGTTACGTAATTAACGTAATGTGAAACGTGTGAGCTGTTGATTGTAGATTGGAGGGAGGGAGGGGCCCACCACCATGAAAATCAGGGGAGGAGAGAGAGAGGCAATTTATGTTAACCCTTTCGTAGGTTCCCGTATATGTAGAAAGATGTGTCCGATCCTGCAACATAGGCCGTCCGATCTATATCTAACGGATAGGAAGGAAACTATGACAATTTACCCGCACTCCTCTCCACAGTTGCAGATAAGGCTTTCCCTCATTCATCCTTTTCTCCCACAAGATCTTGATCTTCCGTGCAACGCACAGGCATCTTGCTTGTACTCCTACAATATGTATATTATTGTGAAAGTTCATATACACCGGCCGAGATTAATGCAAACACGGCAGGTTTTCATTACATTTCGAACTTTTATAGGACAAAAAAATAAAAGAAACCCGACGCTAAACCTATTCTACGGCGGCGACCGACGTCCTCCATCTGTGATCTCCATGTACGGGGGCGGGGTTCAAGACTCGTGAAGTGAAGGTGCGGTCTCCGGCGAGGAAAAGTAGAACACGGGAGACGGACCGGCCAGTTGGCACACCATGCCCTACCGCCTCCCATTCCCTACTCATCCTTGGAGGAGTCCCCGACCTCGGCGGTGCCGGACGTTGGACGGCGGCAAGTAGGACGCGTGGCTGACGGTGCTCCCATCGTCGGCCACTAGCGTGGCCACCGCTTGTGCGGCGACTTCAGCGAGGGCGGCGACCTCGAGCTCCATCCCCGAAGACAAGCTCTCCCGCAGAGCGTTCGCGCTTGCGGTCATGGCAGATGTGGTTCCAGGTAGGAGGACGATGCGCTATGGTGTGGAGGTTAGCTGGGCGTTGCCGCTTTAAGTAGCGCATTCCGGTGAGGCCAAGCGTCCGAGTGAGTCATTAAGTCGCCGGAGTTGTTCCTCGGGCTCCGAGCCTCTTAATGACGACATACGAACAGACGGCGTGAATGCGGGCAGCTGGCGCCGGCTGGGAATGCACCGCGCGACGGCGCGAGGGACGAGGGTTTTGGTGTGCCAGGGTAGTCAGCTGCGGTCGTGGCAACGTTGGAGATGCCCTTTGCTCACATGCGATTCCCGCATGTCATTGAAAAAGCAAGACGACGCGGCATGGTCTCAGGTCCAGAGGATGCAGTTGGCCGTGCTACACCACTCCACGGACGCGTCGCGGCGCCCTGTGCATCCTCGACAAGCCGGGTGTTGGGGTGTGTTTGGATTGTTGCCAAAGTGCACCTTGCCAAAATTTTGGTCATGACCAAAAGATTGGTCTTTGTTTGGATGGTTGCCATTTTTTTGGCATGCCAATGAACTCTAGCCAACTCTAGTTCATTTTTCTTGCCAATGTCGGCCAAATCATGGGCAACCAATACCTCAACCAAAATTTTGGTCATGACCCAAAGATTGGACTTTGTTTGGATGGTTGCCATTTCTTTGGCATGCCAATGAACTCTAGCCAACTCAAGTTCATTTTTCTTGCCAATGTCGGCCAAATCATGGGCAACCAATACCTCAACCAAAATTTTGGCTACCCAATGCTTTGATGGGGCAACCTTGGGCACAAACCAAACATACCGTTGGTCGTGCCACAGCACTAACGCCACCCTGGGCAAACTGAAACCGACCGTGTCTAGCGACGATATGAGCGTGTCGCTCATCGCGGTCGTTGTGTCCAGAGGCGGTGCTGGAGCTGCGCCCGTTGTTGGCCCCAACGACCCACATGAACAGATGTCGGTGGCGAGGAGGTCGTGGGCCAGCTCCTCCATTGGACTAGTCTGTGCTACGTCGTCCCGACGGGTGTGCCCCACATGTCTGTTTCCCTGTTTTCCCGGCCATATTCGAGCGTCAGTGCTCCGTGTTGCGCATTAGGCCTTTCACTATGTAGGCCAAGCGAGACAACTTATTGTTTATTTGAGCCATTCAAGTATAATCATGTGGCGTTTGCTTATTTCTCATTCCTCTCCAACCCTCTTCTCCATCGATCATGTCGCCCTCCAGTCGAGTCCATCCTCCCGCATGCCTCATTTGAACATTCCGCCGAGTATCATTCGCATGTACCCACCCTACTCCTCTTTTAATAGATCTCTGGACCCCGAGATGAAATCGAGAGGGAACGAGTGGGGGCACGTGATACCTAAGGCGGATTCAAAATTTTGAACCGGTGATCATAGCATCCGCAAATCATATATAAAGGGTATTCAATGTTCGTTTCGTTTTTGAACGTACAATATACTCCCTCCTATCCTTTCTACTCCCTCCTTCCATCTATATTGGGCCTAATGCATTTTTCAAGACCGCCTTTGACTATTGACAAGATTAATAGTACATGACATGTATAATGCGAAAATTATATCATTGGAAGCTCCTTTCACATACAAATTTGATGGTATGCTTTATTTAAGTTGCATGTCATATATTATTGCTCTACCTTTTGGTCAAAGTTAGCCTCAAAAACGCATTAGGCCCTATATAGATGGAAGGAGGGAGTAGTTTACATATAAGTTTTATGTGTAATCGAAGTATATCTACTTTGATAAAAAATTTTATCAACATTCAACAATGCCCAATCAATATTGTTAGATTCATACGTACTCCTAGATTTGTACTCGAGATGGTTTCCAATTTGACTATTGACAAGATTAATAGTACATGAGATGTATAATGTGAAAATTATATCATTGGAAACTCCTTTCACATACGAATTTGACCGTATGCTTTGTGTAAGTTGCATGTCATATATTATTACTCTAACATTTGGTCAAAGTTAGCCTCGAAAAACACATTAGACCCTGTATGCTTTGTGTAAGTTGCATGTCATATATTATTACTCTAACATTTGTGTAAGTTGCATGTCATATATTATTACTCTAACATTTGGTCAAAGTAGTATAGTGGAAGTGGATCCTCTGACGTAAGTATCCCTGCCTTACCCTCCCTTTTGGTCACTTACTGGCGGACCCCATGCTTTCTAGGCCCCGCATGTCAGTTACTCAATGGGTTCGGCCACGTCAGGGGATCCTCATCCGTAGTAATACTCCCTCTGTTTTTATTTACTCCGCATAAAACGGAGGGAGTGGTGGTATAATAAATGACGCGGGCGGGGGAGGGGGATGGACGTCAGTTTGCTCTCAACTGCAGTCCCACAAGCGAGCGAAAACGCAAAACGAAGCGCGTTCCATTCGGTGGGCGACGTGGAGGGTCCAGCGTGCCGAGCTGCAACACGAACGTGACAAGAGTGATGTACAGCCAAAACCGATTGACCGGTCGTCACCAGAACCACTATTCACACGGAACCTTCGCTGCTCGGCCTACGCCAGCCACTGCCCTAACACCACACCAAATCTCCAGCCCATTCCCCCACCTTTCGATCCCCTAGCCCGCATCGAGCGTCCCCTAGTTCGTCGGAAAGCCATGGTGCGCCGCAAGATCACTTACTACAAGATGCTGACGCCGGAGCGCCGTGCAGAAATCGCGGTGGCGGTCGGCGCCACAGACCTCCGTTCCCAAGCTCGCTTTGCGGCGGGCCAATCCCCGAGTTCTCTGGAGCCAAGCTACGTGGAGGAGTAAGCTGATCCAATGTTCATGGCGGAGGTCGCGACGTAGAAGGCCCCTGATGGGTATGAGACAATGGACGTCGACTTCGTGCCGGCGTCCGAGTCCCACACGGTGCAGGCGGACCAGCGGTTCAACATGGCGATACTAAAGGAGGACCGGGAGGCAAAGGCTCAACTCAACGCGGAGCGCGCGCATGCCACTGCCATCGAGGCTCTCCTACAGGCGGAACCGGATGTCGTGGATTTGAACCGGGCGGCGGAGGCTCAACTTTAGGTGGAGCGCGCGGATGCCGCTGCCATCAAGGCCCTCCTGCAGGCGGAACCGGACGTCCTGGACTTGAACCAGGCGGCAGAGGCTCGACTCAACGTAGAGCGCGCGGATGCCACTCTCATCGACGCCCTCATGCAGGCAGAACCGGACGTCCTGGACTTGAACCGGGCGGCGGAGGCTCGACTCGACGCAGAGCGCGCGGATGCCGCTGCCATCGAGGCCCTCCTGCAGGCGGAACCAGACGTCCTCGACTTGAACCGGGCTGTGCTCTCGTCCGTGCAGAGCGCCCGCATGCTCCGCTTGAACGAGTAGCCGGAGGCCGAGGACAACCACGGTGCGGAGACACACGTCGGCAGCGATGGCTGGTTCGCGCCGGCAGCCAAAGACGACGAGGCCGTCTCTTTCCGCGAGTAGTGATAGTTTTTCTTTATGTTGTTGTTTTCATGGATCTTTTGCTATGTAAAAACATATATTTGTTATGCAAGTCGCCTGACTTGGGTCAGTCTACCATTTCAGGCGGTTGGATGAATATCCTACGTCTCCTAACCCTTCTTTCCTTCTTCCTCACCTCTTCTTCTTCCCCAACAGACCACCGCAAGGGCCGTACGGATACTCCCCAACATGCGGTTGGATAAACATACTCTATGAATGAAAATTATGTGTCAGCGATAGGATGGCTGAGTTTGGTGTGTTCACATGCGACAACACGTGTCAGTGAGGGTGTGTTCCCTTGGTTGGGTTTGCGGCGTGCAGGAGCGACTGTGTGAGGGTGCGGTGCGACCGCGGCATGCAGGAGCGACCGTGTGAGGGTGCGGTGCGACCGCGATAGCCGTGCACAAGTGTACCTCCTCATTTTGAAAACTTTAGGCAAGCTTGGCAAAAATGTGTGGCGAAGTTTGGCAATGCAAGGCCTAGACCCAAACAGGATAAGTATGTACTCCCTCCGTTTCTTTTTAGTACGTACTAGGAGTACTAGTGTTAAAAAAGAAAGGCTGGGTTTTTCTTCGCGGGATTTAATCGATACAAATCCTCGTTTCATGTGTAAATTAATGCATATTTTCTTCTCCAAAGACCAAAGAGCTAACCATCTCACTCCTCATCGCTTGATTAATGCATTGCCATGCAAACCAACCTTCTCACTTCTGCATGCATGCAGGGGATATTAATGTCCTTGGTTGCTAACCCCATCAATTTTGCCTCGATTAGTGTTAGTGGCCCATTCCAAATTGTAATTTTGATATACTGACCTTGTGTACAAAAAAATGGAGGTAGTAACTATATTTGACTTCCTTCCCCATTGCGGTGACGTCGACGATATTTTTTTTGTGGTGGTTTGGCGAAGTGCGTTCGACGGAGAACACCATTTGCATCCAGGAAGTCCTTTACTAGTACTACTAGGAGTAACTAATGCGGTGAGATGGCTTCTCGAAGAAGACGATGGAGAAGCGGAGTCAGCAAAGAGTGAAATGATGGTTGCTTCGTCCGTGCTTTTGTGATTTGACGCCTCACTGCTTTGTGATTTGTGATAGAAGGGACAGGGGAGTAGACTCTGTGCTCTATACTGTAGTACTACATGCGTTCAAGCATAGGAGAAAGAGGAGAGACGTTGCATTTTTCTATTCCTTCAATCAATCAATCACGGAGCTTCGGTTCCATCTTTTTCGCTTTGGCAGCACCGTCCACAATGGTTCCCACGATGCCAAAAGCTATTTTCACATTTTGCTACACATTGTGGATGCCCTTAACCGTACCACTTGGTTTTGCTCCTGTGTGCTATCTATACAAATCTCAATTATATTGATCTAAAAAATTATAGAATAGAGATTAGTAAAAAGGAGGTGATTTTGCCGCACGGATGGCGGGGGAGGTTTCTTATTTGAGCAATGCTACATCCACATAATGGTTTACGTAAAGTTACGAACTGATGTGATGTGGGACTATTTGATTGGATTAAAGGAGAGGATTAGGCCCACCCCACCTGAAAATCAGGGGGGCATATATAGATTAGATGGAAAGTATACGTAGCAGCTACGTAGCCCTTTGTAAGTCTAGGATTAGGCTTCTTATTTTCGGAGGACGTTATCCTGGTGGTTTGCTAACATGCGGTCCCACGTGTCAGTGCTTTACCAAGCCGATCCGCGTCCCACATGAGGCAGAACAACGGCAAAAGCAACACGTGGTTAAGTTGAAGAAGATGAGGGAGAAGCGGATTCAGCAACGAGTGAAATGATGGTTGCGTCGTCCCTCCAACTTAACTACGGGAAAGGTGCAGCTTTGTGATTTGACGCCTCATTGCTCATTACTACGCCAGTGCCATGACTGGGGTGCTTCACCCCGGCTGCGCTGCACTGTGTTCCGGTATGGCATGTGGACTCGGTAGCTTGATGTCCCACATGTCGGCGAAAGGGACTAGAAGATTTATGAAAGCGAGCGCTCCACTCTTACGACGGAGGAGTAGACGACACGACGGCTCAGTGAACTGTCACTTGTACTGTATAGTACTAGTATAGTTTTGCTGTTTCGCACGATCCATCGATACAAACCCGATTAAACAGGAAAGGGCGGAATTTTTCCCGCGCGGTAGATGATACTGGCCATACATTTCAAAGGCAATTTTAATGTATGCAAACTGAATAATTATAAGTAACAATATGATATCTAGTAAAACTAAAAACACATATGATTTATTGTGTTAGAGTGTAGTAGTAGTGCTATATTGCATAGTTGTTAGATGTAACATGCGAGAACGTGTAGAGATGTAGTTTTGGAGGGCCTACAGAGAGAAAAGCGTAATACGGTCACCGAACTTCAGAATAAGCTGATTACAGTCACTATATACGTTTTGCGGTGATTATACGGTCACTTGCTCACAGCTCAGCATCGGATTGCACTCCGTTGACTGGCCAAATAGTCTGTGTGGTGCCATGTTGACTAGTTAAATTGACCATGTTCGTTGTGAGTCCCACCTGTCAGTTCACATAGGCAAAAGGTCAGATAAACACAAATTTACACAGGCGCGACAAGGCTCCAACCCGTGCGCGGGAATCACCTGGTTGTGTATGTGTCTGTTAGGGCCTGATGTGTGCGCATGCACGTGTAGGTTGAGCACTTGAGCGTGAGAGTGTGTGTTGGTCGTGTGGTGTACTGGTGTGTGCATGCATGCGTGCGTGTGTGCGTGTGAGTGTGTGTTGGTCGTGTGGTGTACTGGTGTGTGCATGCATGCGTGCGTGTGTGCGTGTGAGTGTTGCGTGCGTGCGTGGCTACGTGTGTACGTGTGAGTGTTGCGTGCGTGCGTGGGTGCATGTGTTTGTGTGAGTGTTGCGTGGATGCAGTTCGTGTGCATGCGTGCGTGTGTGTATAATCACCACACCAGCTCCTGTGTGTTAAAACAGACGGCTCAGCATACCAATACAAGGCCACCTTGTCCGCTGTGCCCGCGGTCATGACTTCGAACCACCGTCCTAATATGTTGTTGTTGTTTGTTTTCATTCTTACTAGCAAGATGCCCGTGCGTTGCACGTAACATCAAGATGCATTTGTATGACTTGTTTATCTTGTGAGAGAAAAGGATGAACGAGGGAAGACCTTATTTGCAAATGTGGAGAGGTGTGTGGGTACCTTTTTGCAAAATTGCCATAGTTTCTTTCCTATCCGCCAGATATAAATCGGACGGCCTATATTGCAGGATGGCAGGCACACCATCATCATCAACTTTGTTTTTTATAAGAGTGTATTTTATGTATTTTATAAGAGTGCAGATGTAGAGTAGATACAAGTCGACAGGTGGGCACGATGGTAGTGAGATAATGTGATGCAACACTAGAGGTGCCACGTGGAGCGTTTAACTGGTCAACTAGTCATGTCATGAGCAAATACAGAGTTGTACGGTGAGCTCGTGACTGCATAATAACCACTAAACATAAATGGTGACCGTAATGAGTGGATTCTGAAGTCCAATGTACGTATCGTGCTTTCGCTTCAAATACAATGATCGTCATTGCATATATCGCGAGAGAAAGATGAAACATGCCTGAATTTTCTGGGGGGGCTTACTTTTAGAGGACCTGGAGATAGTTTTGTATGCATACGTGAAAGGGCGTACAGGGGGGGTATGCGATGGAGAGAGAGATGCTCTTCGTTTCTCTTTATTATGACTAACTTTGTATATAGTATAAAAATATACAAATTCACAGTGCGGAATAAATATCATTGTGGGCACCATGCAATGCAAATTAGCGTTCGTACTCATTCTGGCCACACTTTATTCAAAAGGAATGTTGTATGCGAAATAAACGTGAAGAGAGGGCTTTTAGATCAATGGGGTACGTGATGTAACATGTGTGAATGTGTATTTGATGCATTTGGCGGGGCCTAGAGAGGTATGTGTGTGTATTACATATTCGAGAGAGGCATGGATAGAGGGGCCGACGGGGGGGGCGTGGGAGAGATAGCACGAGAAATGAGAGTGGTCTAGAGAGAGAGAGACGAATATGACGTCACGACAAGAGATTCCATTCCGTTGAGTGTGTATATGCAAGGGGGGAGGGAATAGAGGCACCAAGAGAAATTTTCTATGTGTGTGGTGTTTGTGTTGGTATTTGTGGGTGTGAGAAGATAATGAGACATGGGGGCAGAGGGTTTGTCACCGCGTGAGGTCCGGTGGGTCGAGGTGAGGCCCTTCGTTCTGTTCCGTCCTGCGCCACATTGGTTGGCCCGTGACGCATTTAGGAAGACCCATGGATGACTAGTCGTACAAGACAAAGATAGCAGAATTGTGAAGGACTCTGTGTCCACTGACAAAGCCGGCTAGGATTTGTAACCCTAGGTTCTCGGACTAAGGTAACCCCTTTATCTCTGATATTACTATTCATCCAACCTAACTTTAAGGGGCATCCTACAGAATGCTCTGCTAGAATCATACTCGTTGATTAGGAAGAGAGGTGTGAGACAATGCGTGAGAGACAGGCGTAAAGATAATGTGCGTACATGAGACACGTAGGCAGGTCCATGTATATAGAAAGGGTCGATGAGGATTGTGCGTGTGTATGTTTGCGAGAGGAAGAGTGCTTGTGATAAAGGTTAGTGAAAACAGTTGTAAATGGTTACGAGAGAGAGGGAGGGTTATATCTAGAGCATGTGTGCGAGAAAGACACCTCGGGAGAGAGTGTGTGAGCATGTGTGAGAGACCACCTATGGAGAGTGAAACTACACGTAAAAGACTGCTCTACACATTGATTAAAGATATAAATTGTATCCAAATATTAGGATGGGATCATGATATTTGCAATTCGCGAAAGGAGCGGTCATTGATCCATCAGACATCTAGATTCTATCAAATTTGAGCATGTCTATGTTATTATTCGACACAATTGATCCACATAGTTAGTATTTTGAACTCCAGACAATGCACCGCTTTAGCAATCGAATATAAACGTGAGTATAGTTCATGTTGTGTGTGTAAAGCACATATACATACGAAAGTTACACAATGGACATTATAAATAGCTACTACCTATGAACTAGCATACATTTGAATTCAACTTAAGGTGGTTTAAAAAAATCGAATTCAACATGAAGTCCATTTAATTATTTGAATTTGATATCATGCCATTTGTAAACCATACCTAAATTATGGGGGCAGCAATCTTTGCTCTGATTTTGTACATAATAGCATATGTAGTCATGTACAAAATAGATTCAAATTTAGCTCCTCCATTCCAAAATAATCGTAGTTATAGGATTTTCAATTGTCAAAATTTCAAAAGAAGCGGATAATTTAATGAGGTTTTCAAAAATACAAGGTCAAATATAACGTTGTATATTTAGGTCAATCCTCATAGTTCAAGAGTACTCTAAACGTGAATGCTTGTGTTCAAAATTTCAAACGAAGCGCCAAAAGAGCCTCTACTCGCCCGAAACCGCGTGAGACCAATGTTTGGTAGTACAAGGAAATTACTTTTCTAATAACTCTGACCCGTGAAACCTACCGGCCCGACGTCCAAAGGTCTAAACCGGGGTAGGTTTGTAGCTTCATCTAGACGCCACGCAGCCGCATTCGAAAAATATTCATACACAATGGAGCCTGAGCACACATGCGTGTGGCCGAAATCACTCCAGCCCACTATTTGGGACACCTGGGATTACCATCCTACCCCTGACCCGCAGTAGGTCCCAAATTTAAGAGGGGGCAAAGTTTGTACTTTCCCCAAATTTCAAACAAGTGCGTCCCATCTTCTGTTCAAAAAAGCCAAAAACAAGCGTGTCCCAGACCGAAACATGGTTCCCCCCCCACCCGTCCGATTCCCCATTCATACTCCGTGGGCGCCAAAACTACCTCTCCACCAGCCGCGAAACCCCGGCATCCTCCATCCGCCACCCCATCCCACCCATCAACCACCGCCCTCCTCCATCACGCCGGAGCCGATACCCCGACGTCGTCGTCCACCGCAACCTCAACTGCAACGCCCTCCACGGCTAGTAGTTGAAGCCGAGGCCGAGCCGTCCATACCCGAGCTAGTTCAACCACGCCGTCCTGCGCCTCACCGCTGCCGCTCCAACTTCGCCACCCTCTACCGCACCGGAGCTGTTCCTGCTACGCCGTCCTTCACCGCCTTGGATCTGCTTCCCCTCCGCCGACATACGGCCACGGCAACACAGTCAACAATTTGGCCATGGGTTCGTCCAAGCATGCACCCTCCAGAACATCGGTTTCCCCGGTAAAAACAAGAAGATCGGCGTGACATGTGGGGGTGACCACACCGGCAACCGAAAAAGGTACTCCTCTTCCCTTATTCGTGCAAATCTTATGTCTCTGCTTGCACGGTATTCATCCCACAGAAGACACTAGTTGACCGCTTCTTCTTGATACTAGATGTTCCTAGTAACTCGTGATGCACAAGGTTTCTCCTCATATACTATTTCACCTTAGCTAGAGGTCCGTTGCCCCCCTGAATTTCAATTTCTGGCCACTTGATTCCCAAGTAACGGAAGCATTCCCCGGCGTAACAGGCGCTAGTACGCCTATTACGCCGGGGAAGCAGCGCCTTGGTGTTTATCATAGGGGCGTGTGCGGCCTAGAGCTACTGGCGCCCGATCTGGAGGTCGGCCGGGATTAAAGGGATGGCCTGGGGGCGCTGCCAAGCACGGCGGTGGTGTGAGGTCGATGGGAGGGCGGGGCGGGGGAGGCAGCGGTCTGGGCCGGTGGTCGCTGGCGGTTCGAGAAAGATCGTCAACAGTGACTGGCGGGAGGTAGACGAAGGCCATCTGCCCATTCCTTATAGATCGGACGGTTCATTAAAAAAATCGACTGGCCTATTTATTTTCAGTCTACTGTTATCTTAGATATGACCACATGTGGTGGTGTGCTGGAGGAGTACCTGCATTTCCTGTGCTCATATATTACAAAATCATATGGAGTAGAATCTAATTTTGTTTGCCATGCAATGTTGTAGAGCTATCATATGTCTCGTGTCATTTATTTTTCAGCCACCTGCTATCTGCTACTTTTACAGTGCACTAGTGCTGCACACACTTCACCCTTACTCTCACTGTTGTGTTTTTATGCAAGGGTATTTCAGACTCTGCTGCCTTGAGAGAAGCCAAAAAGAAAAGAGATAAGTCGCTCCAGCTTGTTGTGCGGCTAGGCAAGACACGTTTCAACGCTTTAATGGGTGCAGTGTCAGCAGATGGAGATGGGCAACGTAGCTCTGGAGTTGATGACCTCGCTCGCAATGAACCACCATCCCAAGTGCTTGCTTTACCTTCGCGGTGTCATATGTGGTTGCATGTTCCATATGGTGTCTAGCTTGTATTCGAAAGGCCGAAGTCGATAAGATAAGGAAAGATATTTTTTTACATGAACCACCATCCCGTGAGCACCAGAAGACAAATAGCTAGTCAGGGCACTGGCCGAGCCAGTGACAAGCCCAGCAAAGATAGGCATCACCTGGAAGCCAACTAAAAAGCTGCGATGGTGGCGAAGCAGCCCACTTCCCACCAGGCTCTCAGGTCCTAGATGATCATGCTCACCACTCCAGTCGGATGTCTAGCTTGTATTGCTTCCAATTTGGTTAAATTGCATCTGCTTAGCTTACACATCATACCTTTGAATATGACATTCCTTTTTGTTTTTGGTACATACTAGTACATCTGTGTGTTAACCATGTTCTTACATCAAACTACTGTTCTTGTGTATCCCTCATCAATCACTTATGATGAGGCAGGCAGGCAAGGGGACTACTCCTCATTTAAAGAATGCAGTGTCAGCCTCCCGACATGATTCTCAAGAAACAGAAATGCTACATGAAGATAGTGAACGTAGCTCTGTAGTTGATTACAGCATTTCCCCTACACTAGCATCGCAGGTGCTTGCTCTAACTTGGCAGCGTGATATGTGGTTGCATGTTGCATATGGTGTCTAGATTGTAATTCTTCCAATCTGGTTAAACTGCATGTGCTAGTCTGCTTAGCTTATACATTATACCTGTTAATGTGACATGCCTTCCTGTATTTAGTACATAGTACATCTGTCTATTAAGCATGTCCTTACATAAAACTATTGTTTTTTTGTATCCCGCATCAATCAACATGACGATACACCTTTAGTATATGCAGTGCGATATTAGTTGCATCTTTCATATGATTTATAGCATGCGCTGCTTCTAATTTGTTGAAATTCCATTTATGATGGGACGCTTTTAACTTGGCAGAGTCATATTGGTTGCATCTTTCATGTGGTGTCTAGCTTGCATTGCTTCTTATTTGCTGGCATGGTTTCTGCTTAGTTTACACAAACAGTTGTGAACATGCCATGCCGTCCTGTTTTTCGTACATATTCCATCCTGATATCATGTGTTTGCCTTACATCAAAGTAGTGATTGTCAGTATCATGCATGAATGAGTTCTGAAGAGACAATTTTATTGCCTTTTCTTGTCGGTTTTACTTGACAATTCAAAATCAATAAAGCGGAAGGAAGTTAGCAAGGTAGCGGATAAAGGTGCTCCTTCCGAACGGAGGGCCTCTATAGTTTCTACTCCTCCACACCCCCAAGATGATTTCCAAGACAACACATGTATAGACACTCAACAAAGTTGTGTTTATGATGAGCACGTCTCCCCTAGTGCAGCATCACCGGTGCTCCCTCTAACTTGGCACTGTTATATGTGGTTGCATGTTATGTGTGATGTCTAGCTTGTATTGCTTCTAATTTTGTTGAATTCTATCTGCTTACTTTACACATTATACTTGAGTAAGACACGTGTTCATGTTTCTAGAACATACAATATCTGTCTATCACACCATGTTCTCACATCATATTACTACTATTGTGTAACCTGCAACAATCACTTATCATAAGACACATTTGACTTCGGAGTGTGATATAGGTTACATCTCACATTCTTTTCTAGCTTGTACTACTAATTTGTTGAAATGGCACTTATGACGAGACAGTTTTAACTTGGTAGAGTGATATTCGTTGCATCTTTCATATGGTGTCTAGCTTTCATTGCTTCTAATTTGTTGAAATGCCTTCTCCTTAGTTTACACATCATAAGCTGTGAATATGCAATGCTGTGAATATGCAATGGCACTAATGACGAGAGACCTCTAACATGGTAGTGTGATGTTGTTTGCATCTTGCATATGATTTATTTCTTGTACTGCTTCACATTTGTTTAAACGCCATTTATGATGAGACACTGTTAACTTGGCAGAGCGATATTTGTAGCATCTTTGATATGGTGTCTTCCTTCCATTGCATTGCTTCTAATTTGGTGAAATGTCTTCTTAGTTTACACATCATAGTTCTGGTTATCTCTTCCGTCATGTTTTTCATACACATTACATCCTCCTATCATGTGGTTGTCTAACATCAAAGTTCAGTTCATCTGCATCACGCATCAATTTGTTCTGAAGAACAAATTGTTATTCGTTTTTCTTGTCGGCTTGGCTTAACATGGCAAAGAGAAAGAGGAAGAAACACAAAATGGCATGGAATGAGAAGCGGATGAATCCTGCAGATTCTGCTGGTACTGATGGTGCAATAGAAGGTCAAAGTCCAGCAGAAAATTCTACAAACACGGCATCCCATGCTACACGAGTTGCAAAAAAAGACAAACAGAAACAAATAGCTGCCACCAAACAAGCAGAGACAACCCTAGTTCTTGCAACACCTACCACAGTACTACCAGCTGCACGACGTACTCGTGCGTTAACTGAGCTAGCAGCACGTTCCCAAGCTCCCTTGCCACCTGACACTACTTCCCAAGAAATCTTGACACAAGACGAGTTGGCAATATCAGATGAACCTTGTGAGCTTCAACTTCAAGAAGGTAGTTGCTGGAGTCAAGTTACAGTTGCATGCTTCTTTATATGTAGTCTCATAGTTTGATGTACACTAACACTTCCTATGTTTGTTATTGGACTAGCACCTAGGTGCAAGAGGAAACAAACATCAGGGATAATGCTCGATAGGTTAACTAAATCTAGAGGAGGAAGAACGGAGATCCGTTTTGAGGCAGGTTTAAAAACGCCACGTGATGCTACAGAGTCAGCCAAGTTAGTATCAGAGGCAGCGGTTGCTGTTAGGTGTCATGTACGTATCCTCCCAACATGTATTCAGTACAGGAATGACAAAGACGAAACCCAGTTCAACACCTTCCTCGACCATTTATCTGTAAGTATGGTTATGTATGGAAACTAGTAATATCTTCTTGCTCTATCCAATACTTTCTAGGTTCCTGATAATGAGACTCCCATAATTTTCAACAGATGAGGTTCAAGTTGGATAGCCAAGATGATGCAACCAGACAAGCTTGCACCCATGTTTTCAAGTCTGCTCTGCGACAGTATCGGTATAACTTGAGGAAAACTCACTTTGAAGGCAAGGCTAACAATGAACTTTCCCAAACATCTCCAGTGGAAAATATATCTGATGAAGATTGGAGAGGCCTCGTTAAACACTGGTCCAATCCGAAGTATCAGGTACATTATATATATGTCATCAGATCACATGTTGAAGTCCTATTTACGCATGTGACATACAAATCTATCTTCTTGTAGGTGAACTGTTCAAAGAACAAGGCCAACCGTACGAAAGTGAAATTCCAACAGACGACAGGATCTCGTAGCTATATTGCACCCTGCGAGGCTCTTGTAATTAGCTGTCGTTTCACTCTTTTCGCTGTACCATATTATCAGATCTATATTGACTTGTTCCAAATGAAGAGGAAAGCCCGCATGGACCAAAAAGTACCTGAACCAAATGCTGTGGAAATCTTCAAGGACTGTCACACCAGCAAGAAGAAGGGCATGACTACACCAGTCAAAGCCGCTGTTGTAAGTCCTTATCCTCATGCCTTTTAACTACTACTTACTCTGACTTGTGCCTTGAACTGCATGGTTTGTAGCCAATGTCTATTACTCTTTTCAATTTTATACACAATTGTCTTAGCGTATCATTGCACCTTACAAGGTTTAAAAGAGAGGAGTGATGTTCCTTTCATCTTGAACCGTAATCTAGTTCCGTGCTGGACTTGCCCACACAACGTTACAATTTCCTGTTTGTCTGTTCTCAGTTGTTTTGTGATATGAAGACGTCATACTATGCTTACCGTATTATAAACTTCGTCTCTTCATCCTTAGCCCTCAATACAATGTGAAGAAATAGACAATACATTAGCGATGGTACATTGTCATATGTTTGGAACCTGGTTTTATTATGTACTTTGCAATAAAATACAACTAATATTTTACATGGGTTCACCAGAATAAGTTCCGTATATAGACCAAAGCTATTTTGTTTGGTTTTTCTGCCTCCTTAATATCTTCTGTTCTGGTACTACTAATGTAAAACCTCAACTTTTCAGCGAGCTATGGAAAAAATGGTGGAACCGCCACCTTCTGAAGGTAGCGAGGCAACTATAACCGCAATGTTAGCTCTTGCTGCAGTGGGTCAGTACCTTTCCACTAACAGTGCCAAAAGCACGTTCCTACATAATACTGGGTTGGTTGTTAAGGCAATATCATCCAAACTGCCTCATGATCAAGATATGCAAGCTCAAAGCAATGTTGTATCTGCGCTCCAGACACAAGTCCATTCCCTAACAGAGACCCTTTGTGAAACAAGGAGAAACATTGCTCAATGTCGTCAAGATATGCATGGTTTTGAAACCAGACTATCATACATTTGCTATGTTGTTCAGGAGCCTAGGGGAAATGAAGGCGAGGGTTATGGTGCTCCATCGGACAATACAACATGAAAACGTAACAGTCAGGTCAAATGAACTGAGCTTCTGAACTTCTGGTGGTGCATTTATCTGCTAGACTGTTAAGTTTTATGCCAACCTTCCTTTTGTTATATAGTTGTAATTTGTTTTGGTGCGATACAAAATGTATTCTTAACGTGCAGCCACCGCCTGAAGAAAACATCAAGCCATTTTTGTATAGTGTAGGGTGTTCCCTATATTTGCACTGGTGGCGATCTTTGATGCCGAGTGGATGTAATCTATGCAATCGCCTTAATAGCCTAGCGTTAGTTTCAGCCTTATTTATTTCCTAGTCTTCTTTTTCCCTGGTTTGCTAGTGGCCGCAACTACCATGCGCCATATACGGGTCGTAGGATCCATGGGTCACCTACGGGCCGTTGATAAATGGGCCTGTAATCGATGGGCCTCGGGCCGTCGGATAAATGTGTCTACATGGGCCATAATCGGGCGTAATTGGTATCAGCCCAGCACGGTAACAGGCCGTTAACAGGCCGTAGGACAGCAAAGGCTTAATTCTGTCACAGGCATAACAGGTGTTAATGGGCCAGAATATAGGCGGCCTAGAAACCGGGCAATAGGTTAACAGGCCAGAAACGGGCTGACTCTTGCCATGGGCCGATTTTGGCCCATTAGGGTAACAGGCCAGTAACGGGCCGACTCTTGCCATGGGCCGAATTTGGCCCATTAGTGGAACAGGCCAGTAACGGGCCGGAAGTAATCGAGGGCCGAAAAGTAGCCCAAGAATGTATGGGCCGTCAATAGGCCGAAAGCTAACACGGGCTGGAAACGGCCCATGTAAATCACAGGTCGTTAACGGGTATAAAGAAAATTACTGTTCATTATGGGATAGACTCACCATGGGCCTGTAATGGGCCGAAAGATACAAAGGCCTCATATGGGCCGAAAGACATCGTGGGCCATACATGGGCCGAAAGTGAAATGGGCTGGTATTATATTCGATGGCCCACATGACGTTGTTGGGCCGATTTCCTTTAGGGCCTAACGGGCCGTGAGTTAACGGGTCGTAAAATGGGCTATTTGCGAAGAGACCGTTAATAGGCTTTTCATGGGCCAGCCCGTTAACTTTTGACCAAGTTAAACGGGCTGGCTTTGTAAGCTAAATGGGCCACTGTTGGGCCGTGCCGCGTGTCGACATATCATAGGCGCCTATCTGACCCACTGACGAGCTGACACGTGTTTTGTCCGGCCAATAAGAATTTTACACGTGGAAATTTCCCATTGGTCGGGGCTGTTAACGGGTTATCGGATGCAAAACCCGACCCGATAGCTTAATGGCGTTCCGTTACGGTGGATGCCACGTGTCGGTCACCCTTGACGAAAGCACTTCTGTGATGCGCGATTTATCGTCATGGAAGTGGACACTTCTGTGATGATAATTTTGATAATGTCATGGAACACTTCTACGACAGCACAGGTATGACTATCTTGATTCTGTCATAAATTTGTCATGGATGTACATGCATGACAAAAAAGCGACCTACTGTGACAAACACGTATCATCACGGAAGTGTACTTTTTTGTAGTGATACTAGTGACACTCTGCTTGTCTATGTATTCACACATGTATTATGTTTCCGGTTAATACAATTCTAGCATGAATAATAACCATTTATCATGATATAAGGAAATAAATAATAACTTTATTATTGCCTCTAGGGCATATTTTCTTCAGTCTCCCACTTGCACTAGAGTCAATAATCTAGATTACACAGTAATGATTCTAACACCCATGGAGCCTTGGTGTTGATCATGTTTTGCTCGTGGAAGAGGCTTAGTCAACGGGTCTGCAACGTTCAGATCCGTATGTATCTTGCAAATTTATGTGTCTCCCACCTAGACTAAATCCCGGATGGAATTGAAGTGTTTCTTGATGTGCTTGGTTCTCTTATGAAATGTCGATTCCTTCGCCAAGGCAATTGCACCAGTATTGTCACAAAAGATTTTCATTGGTCCCGATGCACTAGGTATGACACCTAGATCGGATATGAACTCCTTCATCCAGACTCCTTCATTTGCTGCTTCCGAAGCAGCTATGTACTCCGCTTCACACGTAGATCCCGCCATGACGCTTTGTTTAGAACTGCACCAACTGACAGCTCCACCGTTCAATGTAAACACGTATCCGGTTTGTGATTTAGAATCGTCTGGATCAGTGTCAAAGCTTGCATCAACGTAACCATTTACGATGAGCTCTTTGTCACCTCCATAAACGAGAAACATATCCTTATTCCTTTTCAGGTATTTCTGGATGTTCTTGACCGTTGTCCAGTGATCCACTCCTAGATTATTTTGGTACCTCCCTGCTAGACTTATAGCAAGCCACACATCAGGTCTGGTACACAGCATTGCATACATGATAGAGCCTATGGCTGAAGCATAGGGAACATCTTTCATTTTCTCTCTATCTTCTGCAGTGGTCGGGCATTGAGTCTTACTCAACTTCACACCTTGTAACACAGGCAAGAACCCTTTCTTTGCTTGATCCATTTTGAACTTCTTCAAAACTTTGTCAAGGTATGTGCTTTGTGAAAGTCCAATTAAGCGTCTTGATCTATCTCTATAGATCTTAATGCCTAATATGTAAGCAGTTTCACCGAGGTCTTTCATTGAAAAACTCTTATTCAAGTATCCCTTTATGCTATCCAGAAATTCTATATCATTTCCAATCAACAATATGTCATCCACATATAATATTAGAAATGCCACAGAGCTCCCACTCACTTTATTGTAAATACAGGCTTCTCCAAAAGTTTGTACAAAACCAAATGCTTTGATCACACTATCAAAGCGTTTATTCCAACTCCGAGAGGCTTGCACCAGTCCATAAATGGATCGCTGGAGCTTGCACACTTTGTTAGCTCCCTTTGGATCGACAAAACCTTCTGGTTGCATCATATACAAATCTTCTTCCAGAAATCCATTCAGGAATGCAGTTTTGACATCCATTTGCCAAATTTCATAATCATAAAATGCGGCAATTGCTAACATGATTCGGACAGACTTAAGCATCGCTACGGGTGAGAAGGTCTCATCGTAGTCAATACCTTGAACTTGTCGAAAACTTTTTGCAACAAGTCGAGCTTTATAGACAGTAACATTACCGTCAGCGTCAGTCTTCTTCTTGAAGATCCATTTATTCTCAATTGCTTATCGATCACGGGCAAGTCAACCAAAGTCCAGACTTTGTTCTCATACATGGATCCCATCTCAGATTTCATGGCCTAAAGCCATTTTGCGGAATCTGGGCTCACCGTCGCTTCTTCATAGTTCGTAGTTTCGTCATGGTTTAGTAACATAACTTCCAGAATAGGATTACCGTACCACTCTGGTGCGGATCTTACTCTGGTTGACCTGCGAGGTTCAGTAACAACTTGATCTAAAGTTTCATGATCATCATCATTAACTTCCTCACTAATTGGTGTAGGTGTCGCAGAAACCGGTTTCTGTGATGAACTACTTTCCAATAAGGGAGCAGGTACAGTTACCTCATCAAGTTCTACTTTCCTCCCACTCACTTCTTTCGAGAGAAACTCCTTCTCTAGAAAAACTCCGAATTTAGCAACAAAAGTCTTGCCTTCGGATCTGTGATAGAAGGTGTACCCAACAGTCTCCTTTGGGTATCCTATGAAGACACATTTCTCCAATTTGGGTTCGAGCTTATCAGGTTGAAGCTTTTTCACATAAGAATTGCAGCCCCAAACTTTCAGAAACGACAACTTTGGTTTCTTATCAAACCACAGTTCATAAGGCGTCGTCTCAACGGATTTCGATGGTGCCCTATTTAACGTGAATGTGGCCGTCTAAAGCATAACCCCAAAATGATAGCGGTAAATCAGTAAGAGATATCATAGATCGCACCATATCTAGTAAAGTACGATTACGACGTTCGGACACACCATTACGCTGTGGTGTTCTGGGTGGCGTGAGTTGCGAAACTATTCCGCATTGTTTCAAATGAAGACCAAACTCATAACTCAAATATTCTCCTCCACGATCAGATCGTAGGAACTTTATTTTCTTGTTACGATGATTTTCAACTTCACTCTGAAATTCTTTGAACTTTTCAAACGTTTCAGACTTATGTTTCATTAAGTAGATATACCCATATCTGCTTAAATCATCTGTGAAGGTGAGAAAATAACGATATCTGCCACGAGCCTCAACATTCATCGGACCACATACATCTGTATGTATGGTCTCCAACAAATCTGTTGCTCTCTCCATAGTACCGGAGAACGGCGTTTTAGTCATCTTGCCCATGAGGCACGGTTCACAAGTACCAAATGATTCATAATCAAGTGGTTCCAAAAGTCCATCGGTATGGAGTTTCTTCATGCGCTTTACACTGATATGACCTAAATGGCAGTGCCACAAATAAGTTGCACTATCATTATCAACTCTGCATCTTTTGGCTTCAATATTATGAGTATGTGTATCACCACTATCGAGATTCAACAAAAATAGACCACTCTTCAAGGGTGCATGACCATAAAAGATATTACTCATATAAATAGAACAACCATTATTCTCAGATTTAAATGAATAACCGTCTCGCATCAAACAAGATCCAGATATAATGTTCATGCTCAACGCTGGCACCAAATGACAATTATTTATGTCTAATACTAATCCCGAAGGTAGATGTAGAGGTAGCGTGCCGACCGCGATCACATCGACTTTGGAACCATTTCCCACGCGCATCGTCACCTTGTCCTTAGCCAATCTTCGCTTAATCTGTAGCCCCTGTTTCGAGTTGCAAATATTAGCAACAGAACCAGTATCAAATACCCAGGTGCTACTGCGAGCATTAGTAAGGTACACATCAATAACATGTATATCACATATACCTTTGTTCACCTTGCCATCCTTCTTATCCGCCAAATACTTGGGGCAGTTCTGCTTCCAGTGACCAGTCTGCTTGCAGTAGAAGCACTCAGTCTCAGGCGTAGGTCCAGACTTGGGTTTCTTCTCCTGAGCAGCAACTTGCTTGTTATTCTTCTTGAAGTTCCCCTTCTTCTTCCCTTTGCCCTTTTTCTTGAAACTGGTGGTCTTATTGACCATCAACACTTGATGCTCCTTCTTGATTTCTACCTCCGCTGCCTTTAGCATTGCGAAGAGCTCGGGAATTGTCTTATCCATCCCTTGCATATTATAGTTCGTCACGAAGCTCTTGTAGCTTGGCCGCAGTGATTGGAGAATTATGTCAATGACGCTATCATCTTGAAGATTAACTCCTAGTTGAATCAAGTGATTGCAGTACCCAAACATCTTGAGTATATGCTCACTGACAGAACTATTCTCCTCCATCTTGTAGCTATAGAACTTATTGGAGACTTCATATCTCTCAATCTGGGCATTTTCTTGAAATATTAACTTCAACTCTTGGAACATCTCATATGCTCCATGACGTTCAAAAAACGTCGTTGAAGTCCCGGTTCTAAGCCGTAAAGCATGGCACACTGAACTATTGAGTAGTCATCAGATTTGCTCTGCCAGACGTTCTTAACG
Organism: Triticum urartu; assembly: GCF_003073215.2. Taxonomy (NCBI): domain Eukaryota; kingdom Viridiplantae; phylum Streptophyta; class Magnoliopsida; order Poales; family Poaceae; genus Triticum; species Triticum urartu. Next base: position 269,676,758 of record NC_053028.1, read on the forward strand.
TCGTCAGTTGCATTAGCAGCAGGCCTGGCACTCATCGGTGCTTCTAGGACGTAATTCTTCTGAGCAGCAATGAGGATAATCCTCAAGTTACGGACCCAGTCCGTGTAATTGCTACCATCATCTTTCAACTTTGCTTTCTCAAGGAACGCATTAAAATTCAACGGAACAACAGCATGGGCCATCTATCTACAATCAACATAGACAAGCAAGATACTATCAGGTACTAAGTTCTTGATAAATTTAAGTTCAATTAATCATATTACTTCAGAACTCCCACTTAGATAGACATCCCTCTAATCCTCTAAGTGATCACGTGATCCATATCAACTAAACCATGTCCGATCATCACGTGAGATGGAGTAGTTTCAACGGTGAACATCACTATGTTGATCATATCTACTATATGATTCACGCTCTACCTTTCGGTCTCCGTGTTCCGAGGCCATATCTGTTATATGCTAGGCTCGTCAAGTTTAACCTGAGTATTCCGCGTGTGCAACTGTTTTTGCACCCGTTGTATTTGAACGTAGAGCCTATCACACCCGATCATCACGTGGTGTCTGTAACGCCCCAAGACTGATGCGCCAGTTGTCTTCCAGTTATTCCTTGTTGTTGCCTTGTCTTTCGCTTGCGTGTTGCATATTGCCATGGCATCATCCGCATTGCATCTGCATGTCTTCGAAACTTGCATTCGTCCGGGTTCTCCAAGTTCTCTCCGTTGTCCGTTCTGAGCACAACCACACTTGCACCCGTTGATAGTTGCGGCTTCTTCCTCGTCTCTGTTGACCTTTCTCAAGACCGACCATTCGTTTGTTGCCCGACCGTTTGACCCTCTCTACACAATACTCAAACCCCTCACGTGCGTGTCCGAAACTTCTCCGAACCCGACTCGCTCCGTCGTTACCGTCGGGTCCGAATCATCACCAAACATCTTTAAAATATCTTCGGTTTATTATTTGGGCTACCTAACCTATTTATCTTGGACCGTCTGATTTTGATCGGATGATCCAAAAACTCCCTCCTATTTACCTACTTGCTATATAAACAGCCTAACCTAGACCTAGCTGTCCAATCCCTCAAATCCTCCCCGCCGCCATCGCCGCCCACTGTCTCCTCCAGCCTCGGGATCTTGCCCGATCCATTCGAACCACCTGACCAACCTCCTTCCTCCTTTGGATTTCCTCCCGATTCAACCGGAGTCAACCAGCGCCAGCCACTTCTCGCCATCGATCCATCCCACCAACCAGAGAGCCAGCCCCGCTCCTCGTGACCGAGGCCTCCCGAGCCGCTCCTCACCGGCAACCAGCAGGACCGTCGCCTCTGTTTTCCTTTCCATCCTCGTTTTTCCCCTCTCTCTCTCTCGCTCACGCCATCTATCTCCCTATCTTTTCGCTACAGGTACTTCCCGCGCCATGGCTGCAGCCCGAGTCCTCCTGCCTCGCTCGATCTGGACCAGGAGGGTCCCGAGCATCTCCACCGTCGCCGTCTTAGAAACTGCAGGAGGCAAGCACCACACCATGGCCTCCCCTGCTCACGGACCGCGTTGTTGTCGTCGTCTTCGCGCCCTTGCAGTCCCGGCCTTCCCCGCCGCCTCGTCTGCCTCCCCTGCATCACACCTCGTCGCCGGGAGCTCGCGCCGAGACCGCCGTTGTCCTCTGCTTCGCCCACACGACCCCGCTGCTGCCTGCTTCGCTTCATCGAGCAGTGCCACCGCTGGAGTTCCTCATCGCCGGGAACCGCTTCCCCGACCCTCGGACGGCCCAGATCCGCCGCGCCCGCTGGTCCCCTGCCTCTGCATCGCGCCTCTGCCTCTGCATCGCGCCTCTGCCCGTCTTCTGCATCGCCACGAAACTGCTACTGCTTCTATTCTTCGTTCTTCAGTAACGAGCAGCAGCAGCTCGCTCGGTAGAGCCGCTCGTTGACCGCGACCTCCAAGGCCCAGCGTCACTCCCTGCCGGCCTCCCTCTCCATAGACCGGGCCTTGGCCCATGGTGAGCAGATCCCCAACGCCCCTCCTCTGTTCCTACTTGGGCTTGGCCCGATTCTGCTACTGCTGATGTCCTATGCCCAGTAGTTTCGGCCCGTGATGTGTTTTTTTACTTGCCTGCGAATTTAGACATTATCCAGAGACTGCCAGTTTTGCAGAAAAACCCTCTTTGTTCATGCATCAATAATTCACAAACCGTGCATCGGATTAAAACAATTTATATATGGAAAATGCTTAGAATTGTGTCTAGTTTCATAATATCCAACTTTTAACCATTTTTAAAATGTTTAAACTACTGTTTGCATTTATTTGCCATACTGCCATGTTAAAATGATTTAATTCATAACTAATTAACCGTAGCTCGGTTTTAAACAAACCTTATATGTAAATGGGGTAGAAAAATGCCTAGATTTACTTGGTGCACTCATCTTGCATGTTTAACAACTATAAAATAATGTTTAGGGCAGAACAGTACCAAATCTATAATATGCTCATGAGGAGTTTCCGGACTTGTTGTTTGTTGTTTCCGGCCTCATTTAAACTTGACTAGATAGGTACTTTTCTTTGCTTCACCCTCTTGCCATGTTTAACAACATTTAATATTGGTGGGTACATAAACGAGAGAGAACTAAATAAGTCATGTGGTGTTTTGCCAATATGCAACGAAGTTGCATGTTGAGCTCCACTTAATTTGTAGGATTGTTTGTGCATTTTGCCATGCCATCCTTCATTAAACCAGACATGCATCATACTTGGTTGTGCATCATGCCATGCTTATGTCGTGGTTGTTTACTATGTTGTATGCTTCTTTCCGGTGTTGCTTCTTCGGGTTGGTTCAGATAACGTTGCGTTTGTGAGGATCCGTCCATCTACGTCCGTTTGTCTTCTTCATGGACTCGTTCTTCTTCCTTGCGGGAATTCAGGCAAGATGACCATACCCTCGAAATCACTTCTATCTTTGCTTGCTAGTTGCTCGCTCTTTTGCTATGCCTATGCTGCGATACCTACCACTTGCTTATCATGCCTCCCATATTGTTGAACCAAGCCTCTAACCCACCTTGTCCTAGCAAACCGTTGTTTGGCTATGTTACCGCTTTGCTCAACCCCTCTTATAGCGTTGCTAGTTGCAGGTGAAGATTGGAGATCGTTCCTTGTTGGAACATTGTTTATTGTTGGGATATCACTATATTATATTGTTATCTTAATGCATCTATATACTTGGTAAAGGGATGAAGGCTCGGCCTTTTGCCTAGTGTTTTGTTCCACTCTTGCCACCCTAGTTTTCGTCATATCGGTGTTATGTTCCTGGATTTTGCGTTCCTTACGCGGTTGGGTAATAATGGGAACCCCTTGACAAATCGCCTTGAATAAAACTCTTCCAGCAATGCCCAACCTTGGTTTTACCATTTGCCACCTAGCCTCTTTTTCCCTTGGGTTTCTGGAGCCCAAGGGTCATCTTATTTAAACCCCCCCCCCCCCGGGGCCAGTGCTCCTCTGAGTGTTGGTCCAAACTAGAGCCCTGTGCAGCGCCCCCTCGGGGAAACTCGAGGTTTGGTTTTAGTTTTACGGATTGCTCATCTGAGTGTGCCCTGAGAAAGAGATATGTGCAGCTCCTATCGGGATTTGTCAGCACATTCGGGCGGTGTTGCTGGATTTTTTTTAACTTATCGAAGTTGTCTTGTAGAACCGGGATACCGAGTCTGATCAGAATGTCTCGGGAGAAGGTATATCCTTCGTTGACCGTGAGAGCTTGTCATGGGCTAAGTTGGGACTCCCCTGCATGGATTTGAACTTTCGAAAGCCGTGCCCGCGGTTATGGGCAGATGGGAATTTGTTAATGTCCGGTTGTAGAAAACCTGAAGTTGACCTTAATTAAAATACATCAATTGCGTGTGTAACCGTGATGGTCTCTTTCCGGCGGAGTCCGGGAAGTGAACACGGTGTTGGAGTAATGCTTGACGTAGGTTGTTCTAGGATCACTTTTTGATCATAGTTTCTCGACCGTGCTTTGCCTTCTCTTCTCGCTCTCATTTGCGTATGTTACCCACCATATATGCTAGTCGCTTGCTGCAGCTCCACCTCATACCTTTTAACCCTTCCTATAAGCTTAAATAGTCTTGATCGCGAGGGTGTGAGATTGCTGAGTCCCCGTGACTCACAAATACTTCCAAAACCAGCTTGCAGGTGCCGATGAGTCCGTGCAGGTGACGCAACCAAGCTCAAGGAGGAGCTCGATGAAGATCTTGTCCTTTGTGTTGTTTCGTTCTAGTTGATCAGTAGTGGAGCCCAGTTGGGGTCGATCGGGGACCTTGTCGCATTTGGGGTTCTTATTTTATTTTGGTTCCGTAGTCGGACCTTGATTGTATCTGTTTGATGTAATGCTTTATTCATGTAATTGTGTGAAGTGGCGATTGTAAGCCAACTAATTATTTTTCCCCTATTGTATTACATGGGTTGTTTGCGAAGATTACCTCACTTGCGACATTTCTTTCAATGCGGTTATGCCTCTAAGTCGTGCTTCGACACATGGGAGATATAGCCGCATCGAGGGCATTACAAGTTGGTATCAGAGCCTTCCCCGACCTTAGGAGCCCCATTGCTTGATCGAATTAGCGGATGAGTTGAGTCTAGAAAATGTTTTGAGGCATTTAGGAATTATATATCGGAGAGTTTAGGAATTCTTTTACTCCCAGTCCGTTCATCGCTCTGGTAAGGCATCCGGACGTAGAGTTTTGTCTCTTCTCTTCTCAAATTTCACTAATTTTTTTAGGATCATGTGGGTATCTTGGAATCGTTCCGATGGATTTGTGACGAGAACATTGTTCTTGGTGCCTGCTGTCATTTAGGGGTTGTAGCAGTGTCCCGGGGAGTTGAGCTCCGAGGTGTTGTCGTCATAATTTTATCGTTGCAGTTCTGGAATACCTGAGTGTAGTTCGCCGACATCGAAAATCTCTTTTATGTAGTTGTTGGTGAGATAACCTCGACGCCACCCAGTACTGGGGCGGGAGTTCGGGAGTATTGCCATAACTTGTATAACGGATGTTTTCCGAAGGTTGAGGTAGACGATTTCCGAAGTTTTTCTCGGTTATGTGTTGAAGGATGGATACAGCTGGATGTAGGAATTGCTAGATTTGGGTGAGATATTATTCTTCCCCTGTATCCCCAACACCTGATTGCATAACCAGAAAGGTTCAGGAGTTTCATAAGTGGGAATTCAAGTAGCTCTTAGGATATCTTTCCGACAGATGTATGATATGAAATTGGGGTTCGACGTCTAGTGGTCCGCCTATTCACGGTTGGTTTTACAATGGTCTCGTTGTGTCTTAAAGAGTCCTTGGCTATGCCGACTCGAGGACGCTTCGTATGTCATGTGCACTGCCTTATACATGATGGTGTTGTACGATCGAGCCCGTGTAGGCCCCACCACGAAAACTTCGGACGAAATCTCTATCATATGTTTGTTCTGGCTTATTCTGCAAGCCAATTCTTATTTTGCTTTTGAGATGTGGTATTCGAGTTGCTTCGAAGTCAAGTGTGATTCCATACCTTTCCTAAACGGTGTTCTCATATTCCTATGTGGTGACTAATCCTTCTCGATAATCGAGTGTGTCATATCACTCCTTTCAACCGACGTGTTTCTCTTCAAGTGAATCTGATCGTTTTCAACATCCACAAGATCAATTATCAGTTCTTTTCAACGGGGTTCATCTCATCCGCCCCAAGCTTGCCTTTGTTTTTCCCCCCCCCCCCCCCCCTTTTTTTTCGAAGGACTAAGACTTCTTTATCAAGTATCCTTTTATTCTTGTGAAGTCTCTCCATCCTTTTCCGTCAATATTTTTATCCGGTGATTCTCATGAAGATCCTAACGGAGCTTCAAGTTATCATTCTTTGTTTCTTCTCTTCTCCGGTGGTTTCAAATCAACCTTTCGGTGTTGATCATATCCCTTTTTCCCTTGTTTCTAGTGTTTTTCATGCCGGTGCACCTTATATTCAGTCAGTTCTCGCTATTCAATTGTTCCGGAGTGCTCAAGATATCTCGAAGATTCGTGTTTCCACTCTGCTTTCATTCAAGATCTTTCGAGGATGTCACCTCATTCAAACCATTTAATTCAACCGGTGTTTTCTCTCTTTTAAATCATTCAACGGTGTATCTTTTGAGTGGGCCCTAACCCACGGGTCTTTTCCCAGGATCTTACCTGACTCTTCTTATTTTCCCGGCGTTACTCTCAAATTCTTTTCGAAGTTTGACGTAAGAATGAGTTATCATCAGTCAAATGTATTTCTCCAAGATCTTTCAAATTCTTTTCATCGTTGGTTCAACCTTTATAATTTCTATTCCGGAGTGCCTCAACAACTAATGGTGGTGTTTCTCGTCATCATTCTCAACATCTGAAGACCGAAGAAGAATTTTTCCTCCATATCTTATCTGTTCTCTCAGAGATTCGTGGCTCCAGCTTGATACCATCCTCTCATAATTGTTTTCGATTGTGATAATTATTTTCACCTATCCGGAGCAATTCAGGAGTCTTTTCAGTTTGATTCTCCAGATCCCATCATCTAAGATTTATTCATTCCAGTTTTCAGCTCTCATACTCTAAATCTTAACGGTGCTTCGTTCAAGTTTTCTCTAATCAATTCACGATCTCTTCGTTCACTTGCATCTAAACTCTCTCATGTATCTTCGTTCATTTGCTAATTCTTACCGGTGATTCACCCCTTTTACTTTGTTCGTTTTCAATTCTTACCGGTGGCTCGTTCAAGATTTCTCTTCCTTTGTTTTTTGTATCAATTCATTCGTTGTTTCAATCCTACCGGTGGTTCATTGAAGACCTTATCAAGTTATCGATATCTCTCTTAATCATTTTTCAACGAGAATAAATAGTGTGCCAAATCCATTGTTGGTCATCAATTTAATTGGTGAAGGTTAAGCATAATGTAATTCTTATTCTTGTTTCATCCATATGTTAATCTTTTCTTCCGGAGTTCGTTTACGATGATTAAATTCTTGGTTTCAAGTGCTCGTCTTTATTTCCCGGAGTTCCAACCTCTAGTTATCACGGAGATCCATCTAAATGATTACAAGGTTTCACCTTGTGTTTCCAACTTCTCTTTATTTTCGTTATTCTTTTTGTTTACCAGAGTTCTTCATGGAGGTTCTACATGATGGTTCATCAAGGATTTGATTCCTTCTCGAAGCTTTCATCGAGATTCATTTCTAGGGAGTTCAAGCTTTCTTCTTCTTGCAATCCGGAGTGCAATTTCTTTCTACCGCATCTTTGGAGGTGGTATTATGTCATTCTGGATAATTTGAGTTCATGTTTCATGATTCACAAGTTATCAAGATGAGATATTTTAAATCCATCAACCTCTTCGTTGGAGTTATCTTGGGTTATATTTCACCCAAAACTTTCCCTAAGGATTGTTGCTAATTATGGTGCTTATAAATGATCCAAGTTCTTCACTTATCCTCCCGGTGAAATAGTTCCTCGTCTTCTTGTTCATATCAATCCAACTTTTTTCCGTGAGTGGCAGGTCGTCACCTCATAATTTGAGATGAATTCCATAAGACCATATCAAACTTATTCTTTTCGTTGTTGGTTTTCCAACAACTCCGTTCTAGCATTTTTTGTAAGCGTGCTCCCTCAAGATCTTGTTTTCCCTTCGTTCATTCCATTCCATTCTTACTCTTGTTACAAAGGCTTTGTGAGGTTGCTCTCTTTAACTCATCTTCTTGTTTGTCAGGACCTTGTTCTTTTCGTGCTTATCCTTTTAACCGGAGTGTTGTGTCCTCTGCTCAAGTTCTTTTCATCTTGTCAAGTCTTTCATCTCTTGTCAACCGGAGTGCTGCTCGAATTTGTTCTTCTTTGTTTCCTCTTTTCTAACGGAGTGTTTTTAACTTCGTTCATCTTCGTTGTATTCTTTTCTCGATATGGTTTAAACTATTCAAGGTTCTTTGGTTTCACTCGTTTGTCAAAGGAGCAACTTAGTTTTTACCTTTTCTCTTCCTCTTCCTTTTCCCTCCGGTGCCATTCTAGATCTCGGGACGAGATCCTCTCGTAGTGGTGGAGTGTTGTAACGTCCCGAGACCGATGCGCCAGTTGTCTTCCAGTTATTCCTTGTTGTTGCCTTGTATTTCGCTTGCGTGTTGCATATTGCCATGGCATCATCCGCATTGCATCTGCATGTTCTCGAAACTTGCATTCGTCCGGGTTCTCCGAGTTCTCTCCGTTGTCCGTTCTGAGCCCAACCACACTTGCACCCGTTGATAGTTGCCGCTTCTTCCTCGTCTGTGTTGACCTTGCTCAAGACCAACCATTCGTTTGTTGCCCGACCGTTTGACCCTCTCTACACAATACTCAAACCCCTCACGTGCGTGTCCGAAACTTCTCCGAACCCGACCCGCTCCGTCGTTACCGTCGGGTCCGGATCATCACCAAACATCTTTAAAATATCTTCAGTTTATTATTTGGGCTACCTAACCTATTTATCTCAGACCGTCCGATTTTGATCGGATGATCCAAAAACTCCCTCCTATTTACCTACTTGCTATATAAACAACCTAACCTAGACCTAGCTGTCCAATCCCTCAAATCCTCCCCGCCGCCATCGCCGCCCACTGTCTCCTCCAGCCTCGGGATCTTGCCCGATCCATTCGAACCACCTGACCAACCTCCTTCCTCCTTTGGATTTCCTCCCGATTCAACCGAAGTCAACCAGCGCCAGCCACTTCTCGCCATCGATCCTTCCCACCAACCAAAGAGGCAGCCCCGCTCCTCGTGCCCGAGGCCTCCCGAGCCGCTCCTCGCCGGCAACCAGCAGGACCGTCGCCTCTGTTTTCCTTTCCATCCTCGTTTTCCCCCTCTCTCTCTCTATCTCTCGCTCACGCCATCTATCTCCCTATCTTTTCGCTACAGGTGCTTCCCGCACCATGGCTGCAGCCCGATTCCTCCTGCCTCGCTCGACCTGGACCAGGAGGGTCACGAGCATCTCCACCGTCGCCGTCTTAGAAACTGCAGGAGGCAAGCACCACGCCATGGCCTCCCCTGCTCGCCGACCGCGTTGTTGTCGTCGTCTTCGCGCCCTTGCAGTCCCGGCCTTCCCCGCCGCCTCGTCTGCCTCCCCTGCATCACACCTCGTCGCCGGGAGCTCGCGCCGAGACCGCCGTTGTCCTCTGCTTCGCCCGCATGATCCCGCTGCTGCCTGCTTCGCTTCATCGAGCAGTGCCACCGCTGGAGTTCCTCATCGCCGAGAACCGCTTCCCCGAAGTTGTCTTGTAGAACCGGGATACCGAGTCTGATCAGAATGTCTCAGGAGAAGGTATATCCTTCGTTGACCGTGAGAGCTTGTCATGGGCTAAGTTGGGACTCCCCTGCATGGATTTGAACTTTCGAAAGCCGTGCCCGCGGTTATGGGCAGATGGGAATTTGTTAATGTCCGGTTGTAGAAAACCTGAAGTTGACCTTAATTAAAATACATCAATTGCGTGTGTAACCGTGATGGTCTCTTTCCGGCGGAGTCCGGGAAGTGAACACGGTGTTGGAGTAATGCTTGACGTAGGTTGTTTTAGGATCACTTTTTGATCATAGTTTCTCGACCGTGCTTTGCCTTCTCTTCTCGCTCTCATTTGCGTATGTTACCCACCATATATGCTAGTCGCTTGCTGCAGCTCCACCTCATACCTTTTAACCCTTCCTATAAGCTTAAATAGTCTTGATCGCGAGGGTGTGAGATTGTTGAGTCCCCGTGACTCACAGATACTTCCAAAACCAGCTTGCAGGTGCCGATGAGTCCGTGCAGGTGACGCAACCAAGCTCAAGGAGGAGCTCGATGAAGATCTTGTCCTTTGTGTTGTTTCGTTCTAGTTGATCAGTAGTGGAGCCCAGTTGGGGTCGATCGGGGACCTTGTCGCATTTGGGGTTCTTATTTTATTTTGGTTCCGTAGTCAGACCTTGATTGTATCTGTTTGATGTAATGCTTTATTCATGTAATTGTGTGAAGTGGCGATTGTAAGCCAACTAATTATTTTTCCCCTATTGTATTACATGGGTTGTTTGCGAAGATTACCTCACTTGCGACATTCTTTCAATGCGGTTATGCCTCTAAGTCGTGCTTCGACACGTGGGAGATATAGCCGCATCGAGGGCGTTACAGTGTCTCAGCACGAAGAACTTTCGCAATGGTGCATACTCAGGGAGAACACTTTATACTTTGATAATTTAGTGAGGGATCATCTTATAATGCTACCGTCAATCAAAGGAAGATAAGATGCATAAAAGATAAACATCACATGCAATCAATATAAGTGATATGATATGGCCATCATCATCTTGTGCTTGTGATCTCCATCTCCGAAGCACCGTCATGATCACCATCGTCACCGGCGCGACACCTTGATCTCCATCGTAGCATCGTTGTCGTCTCGCCAATCTTATGCTTCTACGACTATCGCTACCGCTTAGTGATAAAGTAAAGCATTACAGGGCGATTGCATTGCATACAATAAAGCAACAACCATATGGCTCCTGCAAGTTGCCAATAACTCGGTTACAAAACATGGTCATCTCATACAATAAAATTTAGCATCATGTCTTGACCATATCACATCACAACATGCCCTGCAAAAACAAGTTAGGCGTCCTCTACTTTGTTGTTGTAAATTTTACGTGGCTGCTACGGGCTTAGCAAGAACCATTCTTACCTACGCATCAAAACCACAAGGATAGTTTTTCAAGTTGGTGCTATTTTAACCTTCGCAAGGACCAGGCGTAGCCACACTTGGTTCAACTAAAGTTGGTGAAACTGACACCCGCCAGCCACCTGTGTGCAAAGCACGTCGGTAGAACCAATCTCGCGTAAACGTACTCATAATGTCGGTCCGGGCCGCTTCATCCAACAATACCGCCGAACCAAAGTATGACATGCTGGTAAGCAGTATGACTTATATCGCCCACAACTCACTTGTGTTCTACTCATGCATATGACATCTACGCATAAAACCAGGCTCGGATGCCACTGTCGAGGAACGTAGTAATTTCAAAAAAATTCCTACGCACACGCAAGATCATGGTGATGCATAGCAACGAGAGGGGAGAGTGTTTTCCACGTACCCTCGTAGACCAAAAGTGGAAGCGTTAGCACAACGTGGTTGATGTAGTCGCACGTCTTCACGATCCGACCGATCAAGTACTGAACACACGACACCTCCGAGTTCAGCACACGTTTAGCCCGATGACGTCCCTCGAACTCCGATCCAGCCAAGTGTTGAGGGAGAGTTTTGTCAGCACGACGGCGTGGTGACGATGATGATGTTCTACCGACGCAGGGCTTCGCCTAAGCACCGCTACAGTATTATCGAGGTGGACTATGGTGGAGGGGGGCACCGCACACGGCTAAAAGATCAAACGGTCAATTGTTGTGTCTCTAGGGTTCACCCTGCCCCTGTATATAAAGGAGCAAGGGGGGTGCGGCTGGCCAGGAGAGAGGGCGCGCCAGGAGGAGTCCTACTCCCACCGGGAGTAGGACTCCCCCCCTTTCCTAGTTGGATTAGGACTTGGGAGGGGAAAAGAGGAGGGAGAGAGGAAGGAAGGGAGGGGGGCGCCGCCCCCTCTCCTTGTCCTATTCGGCCTAGGGGGGAGGGACGCGCGGCCCAACCCTGGCCGCCTCTCCTCTTCTCCGTAAAGGCCCACTAAGGCCCATTAACTTCCGGGGGGTTCCGGTAACCTCCCAGTACTCCGGTAAAATCCCGATTTCACCCGGAACACTTCCAATATCCAAACATAGGCTTCCAATATATCAATCTTCATGTCTCGACCATTTCGAGACTCATCGTCATGTCCATGATCACATCCGGGACTCCGAACAACCTTCGGTACATCAAAACATATAAACTCATAATATAACTATCATTGAAACGTTTAAGCGTGCGGACCCTACGGGTTCGAGAACTATGTAGACATGACCGAGACACGTCTCCGGTCAATAACCAATAGCGGAACCTGGATGCTCATATTGGCTCCCACATATTCTACGAAGATCTTTATCAGTCAGACCGCATAACAACATACGTTGTTCCCTTTGTCATCGGGATGTTACTTGCCCGAGATTCGATCGTCAGTATCTCAATACCTAGTTTCAATCTCGTTACCGGAAAGTCTCTTTACTCATTCCGTAATATATCATCCCGTAACTAACTCATTAGTTGCAATGCTTGCAAGGTTTAAGTGATGTGCATTACCGAGAGGGCCCAGAGATACCTCTCCGACAATCGGAGTGACAAATCCTAATCTTGAAATACGCCAACCCAACAAGTACCTTCGGAGACACCTGTAGAGCACCTTTATAATCACCCAGTTACGTTGTGACATTTGGTAGCACACAAAGTGTTCCTCCGATAAACGGGAGTTGCATAATCTCATAGTCATAGGAACATGTATAAGTCATGAAGAAAGAAATAGCAACATACTAAACGATCGGGTGCTAAGCTAACAGAATGGGTCAAGTCAATCACATCATTCTCTAATGATGTGACCCCGTTCATCAAGTTCTACTTTCCTCCCACTCACTTCTTTCGAGAGAAACTCCTTCTCTAGAAAGGATCCATTCTTAGCAACGAATATCTTGCTTTCGGATCCGTGATAGAAGGTGTACCCAACAGTCTCCTTTGGGTATACTACGAAGACACATTTCTCCGATTTGGGTTCGAGCTTATTAGGTTGAACCTTTTTCACATAAGCATCGCAGCCCCAAACTTTAAGAAACGACAACTTGGGTTTCTTGCCAAACCACAGTTCATAAGGTGTCGTCTCAACGGATTTCAATGGTGCCCTATTTAACGTGAATGCAACCGTCTCTAAATCATAACCCCAAAATGATAGCGGTAAATCAGTGAGAGACATCATAGATCGCACCATATCTAATAAAGTGCGGTTACGATGTTCGGACACACCATTACGCTGTGGTGTTCCAGGTGGCGTGAGTTGTGAAACTATTCCGCATTGTTTCAAATGAAGACCAAACTCATAACTCAAATATTCACCTCCACGATCAGATCATAGAAACTTAATTTTCTTGTTACGATGATTTTCCACTTCACTCTGAAATTCTCTGAACTTTTCAAATGTTTCAGACTTATGTTTCATCAAGTAGATATACCCATATCTGCTCAAATCATCTGTGAAGGTAAGAAAATAACAATACCCGCCGCGAGCATCAACACTCATCAGACCGCATACATCAGCATGTATTATTTCCAACAAGTCTGTTGCTCGCTCCATTGTTTCGGAGAACGGAGTCTTAGTCATCTTGCCCATGAGGCATGGTTCGCAAGCATCAAGTGATTCCAAAAGCCCATCAACATGGAGTTTCTTCATGTGCTTTACACCAATATGACCTAAATGACAGTGCCACAAATAAGTCACACTATCTTTATTAAACTTATATCTTTTGGCTTCAATACTATGAACATGTGTATCACTACTATCAAGATTTAGTAAAAATAGATCGCTCATCAAGGGTGCATGACCATAAAAGATATTACTCATATAAATAGAACAACCATTATTCTCTGATTTAAATGAATAACCATCTCGCATTAAACAAGATCTAGATATAATGTTCATTCTCAACGCTGGCACCAAATAACAATCATTTAGGTCTAAAACTAATCTCGAAGGTAGATATAGAGGTAGCGTGCCGACAGCGATCACATCAACTTTGGAACCATTTCCCACGCGCATCATCACGTCGTCCTTAGCCAATCTTCGCTTAATCCGTAGCCCCTGTTTCGAGTTGCAAATATTAGCAATGGAACCAGTATCAAATACCCAGGCGCTACTGCGAGCATTAGTAAGGTACATATCAATAACATGTATATCAAATATACCTTTCACTTTGCCATCCTTCTTCTCTGCCAAATACTTGGGGCAGTTCCGCTTCCAGTGACCAGTCCCTTTGCAGTGGAAGCACTCAGTCTCAGGCTTAGGTCCAGAATTGGGCTTCTTTACTTGAGAAGCAACTTGCTTGTCGTTCTTCTTGAAGTTCCCCTTCTTCCCTTTACCCTTTTTCTTGAAACTGGTGGTCTTGTTGACCATCAACACTTGATGCTCCTTCTTGATTTCTACCTCCGCAGCCTTTAGCATTGCGAAGAGCTCGGGAATCGTCTTATCCATCCCTTGCATATTATAGTTCATCACGAAGCTCTTGTAGCTTGGTGGCAGTGATTGAAGAACTCTGTCAATGACACTATCATCAGGAAGATTAACTCCCAGCTGAATAAAGTGGTTGTGGTACCCAGACATTCTGAGTATATGTTCACTGACAGAACTATTCTCCTCCATTTTGTAGCTATAGAACTTATTGGAGACTTCATATCTCTCAATCCGGGCATGTGCTTGAAATATTAACTTCAACTTCTGGAACATCTCATATGCTCCATGACGTTCAAAACGTCGTTGAAGTCCCGGTTCTAAGACGTAAAGCATGGCACACTGAACTATCGAGTAGTCATCAGCTTTGCTCTGCTAGACGTTCAGAACATCTGGTGTTGCTCCTACAACGGGTTTGTCACCTAGCGGTGCTTCCAGGGCGTAATTCTTCTGTGCAGCAATGATGATAATCCTCAAGTTACGGACCCAGTCTGTGTCGTTGCTACCATCATCTTTCAACTTAGCTTTCTCTAGGAACGCATTAAAATTCAACGGAACAACAACACGAGCCTTCTATCTACAACAACTTAGACATGCAAAATACTATCAGGTACTAAGTTCATGATAAATTAAAGTTTAATTAATCATATTACTTAAGAAATCCCACTTAGATAGACATCCCTCTAATCATCTAAGTGATCACGTGATCCATATCAACTAAACCATGTCCGATCATCACGTGAGATGGAGTAATTTTCAATGGTGAACATCACTATGTTGATCATATCTACTATATGATTCATGCTCGACCTTTCGATCTCAGTGTTCTGAGGCCATATCTACATATGCTAGGCTCGTCAAGTTTAACATGAGTATTCCGCGCGTGCAAAACTGGCTTGCGCCCGTTGTATGTGAACGTAGATCTTATCAGACCCGATCATCATGTGGTGTCTCGGCACGACAAACTATAGCAACAGTGCATACTCAGGGAGAACACTTATACCTTGAAATTTAGTGAGAGATCATCTTATAATGCTACCGCCGAACTAAGCAAAATAAGATGCATAAATGATAAACATCACATGCAATTAATATAAGTGATATGATATGGCCATCATCATCTTGTGCCTTTGATCTCCATCTCCAAAGCACCGTCATGATCACCATCATCACCGGCTTGACACCTTGATCTCCATTGAAGCATCGTTGTCGTCTTGCCAACTATTGCTTCTACGACTATCACTACCACTTAGTGACAAAGTAAAGCAATTACATGGCGATTGCATTTCATACAATAAAGCGACAACCATATGGCTCCTGCCAGTTGCGGATAACTCTGTTACAAAACATGATCATCTCATACAATAAAATTTAGCATCATGTCTTGACCATAACACATCACAACATGCCCTGCAAAAACAAGTTAGACGTCTTCTACTTTGTTGTTGCAAGTTTTATGTGGCTGCTATGGGCTGAGGAAGAACCATTCTTACCTACGCGTCAAAAACCACAACGCGGTATAGTGATTGCTTTTTGATCTTCAGAAAGAACCCTCTTCATTGAATCTGATTCAACTAAAGTTGGAGAAACAGACACCCACTAGCCACCTGTGTGCGAAGCACGTCGGTAGAACCAGTCTCGCGTAAGCATACGCGTAATGTCGGTCTGAGCCGCTTCATCCAACAATACCGTTGAATCAAGAATCAACTAGTGACGGCAAGCAATATGTATATACCCACGGCCACAACTCCTTTGTGTTCTACTCGTGCATATAACATCTACGCATAGACCTGGCTCGGATGCCACTGTTGGGGAACGCAGTAATTTCAAAAAATCTTACGCACACGCAAGATCCATCTAGGTGATGCATAGCAATGAGAGGGGAGAGTGTTGTCCACGTACCCTCGTAGACCGAAAGCGGAAGCGTTATGACAACGCGGTTGATGTAGTCGTACGTCTTCACGATCCGATCGATCCTAGCACCGAAGGTAAGACACCTCCGTGATCTGCACACGTTAAGCTCGGTGACGTCCCATGAACTCTAGATCTAGATGAGGTCGAGGGAGAGTTTCGTCAGCACGATGGCGTGATGATGGTGATGATGAAGTTACCATCGTAGAGCTTCGCCTAAGCACTACAACCATATGACTGAGGTGGAAATCTATGGAGGGGGGCACCGCACACAGCTAAACAATCAACTTGTGTGTCTATGGGGTGCCCCTCCCCCGTATATAAAGGAGTGGAGGAGGGGGAGGGCCGATCCTCTATGGCGTGCCTCAAGGGGGGAGTCCTACTCCCGATGGGAGTAGGATTCCCCTTCCCTTGTTGGAGTAGGAGAGAAAGGAAGGGGGAGAGAGAGGGAAGGAAGGGGGGCCCACCCAATTCGGATTGGGCTTGGGGGGCACGCCCTCCACCTTGGCCGCCTCCTCCTCTCTCCCACTAAGGTCCAATAAGGCCTATACACTCCCCGGGGGGTTCCGGTAACCCCCCTGGTACTCTGGTAATTGCCCGAACTCATCAGGAACCATTCCAATGTCCAAACATAGCCTTCCAATATATTGATCTTTATGTCTCGGCCATTTCGAGACTCCTCGTCATGTCACTGATCATATTCGGGACTCCGAGCTACCTTCGGTACATCAAAACACATAAACTAATAATACCGATCGTCACCGAACGTTAAGCGTGCGAACCCTACGGGTTCGAGAACTATGTAGACATGACCGAGACTCGTCTCCGGTCAATAACCAATAGCGGAACTTGGATGCTCATATTGGTTCCTACTATTCTACGAAGATCTTTATCGGTCAAACCGCATAACATACGTTGTTCCCTTTGTCATCGATATGTTACTTGCCCGAGATTCGATCGTCGTATCTCAATACCTAGTTCAATCTTGTTACTGACAAGTCTCTTTACTCTTTTCGTAATGCATCATCCCATAACTAACTCATTAGTCACATTGCTTGCAAGGCTTATAGTGATGTGCATTACCGAGAGGGCCCAGAGATACCTCTCCAATACACGGAGTGACAAATCCTAATCTCGATCTATGCCAACTCAACAAACACCATGGGAGACACCTGTAGAGCATCTGTATAGTCACCCAGTTACGTTGTGACATTTGATAGCACACTAAGTGTTCCTCTGGTATTCGGGAGTTGCATAATCTCATAGTCATAGGAACATGTATAAGTTATGGAGAAAGCAATAGCAGTAAACTAAATGATCATCGTGCTAAGCTAACGGATGAGTCAAGTCAATCACATCATTCTCTAATGATGTGACCCCGCTCATCAAATGACAACTCTTTGTCCATGGCTAGGAAACTTAACCATCTTTGATTAACAAGCTAGTCAAGTAGAGGCATACTAGTGACACTCTGTTTGTCTATGTATTCACACATGTACTAAGTTTCCGGTTAATAAAATTCTAGCATGAATAATAAACATTTATCATGATATAAGGAAATATAAATAACAACTTTATTATTGCCTCTAGGGCATATTTCCTTCAACAGGATCACTCCCCAGCTTAAAGATGAGTTAGAAAAACAAATTAAAGAACTTTTGTCCTTGGGAATGATCCGACCCAGCAAAAGCCCATTTTCTTCTCCTGTCCTCATGGTCAAGAAAAAAGAAGAGGGAGAATGGAGACTAGTTGTCGATTTCAGACATCTAAATGCTATCACACTGAAGAGAAAATATCATGTGCCAATTATAGATGAGTTGCTGGATGAACTAGCCGGAGCATGTTGGTTTACCAAAATGGACCTTAAAGCGGGATTTCACCAAATTAGGTTAGCTCCAGGAGAAGAGTACAAAACTGCATTTTAAACACAATGGACACTTTGAGTTTCTTGTAGTTGCCATGGGTCTGACTGGAGCTCCAGCAACACTTCAAGGAACCATGAACTTTGATCTGTCTCCTCTTCTCAGGAAGTGTGTACTGTGTTTCTTTGATGACATACTAGTTTTCAGCAAAACATTTAAGGAACACTTGGAGCATGTTGCCTAGGTTCTGACAATTTTGAAAGAAAAAGAATGGAAGGTTAAAATGTCCAAGTGTGCATTTGCTCAACAAGAAATTGCTTATCTGGGACATGTCATTTCTGCTAAGGGTGTATCTACAGATCTTGCCAAGATAACAACTATCCAAAATTGGCCTACTCCAACTAATGTTAAGGAAGTTAGGGGTTTCCTTGGCCTCAGTGGTTACTACAGGAAGTTCATCAAGCACTATTGTGCGGACCAGTATTACTGAAGAAGCCTTTGTGGTACTCAAACAAGCTCTCACATCTGCTCCAGTCTTGGCTGTGCCTGATTTTTCAAAAACATTCACTGTGGAAACAGATGCATGTGAATACGGCATTGGGGCTGTTTTGATGTAGCAGGGACATCCAATGGCATTTGTCAGCAAGGCCTTGGGGCCTAAGAACAGAGGTCTGTTAGTGTATGAGAAGGAATACCTGGCTATTCTATTGGCTGTAGACCAGTGGGGATCTTACTTACAAATGCAACCATTCATTATCAAAACTGATCAGAAAAGTTTGGCCCACCTACAGGATCAGAGACTGCATACCCCATGGCAACAAAAATGCTTAACTAAGTTACTGGGTTTAAACTACATAATTCAATTAAACAAGGAAACACCAATGCTGCTGTTGATGCACTTTCAAGAAGACCTCCTGAGGGTGCAGTTCTCTGTCAGATCTCTTGTGCACAGCCTACCTGGTTACTGGAAATTATCAAAAGCTACAATGGTGACACCCAAATACAAGATATATTGCAACAATTGGCCATAGACCCTGCATCTAAGCCACAGTTCTCTCTGCACCAAGGACTTCTACGTTACAAAAATAGTATATGGGTGGGGCCAGATGTAGCTCTACACCTCAAGATCTTTAAAACTTTTCATGCAAGCCGAGTTGGGGGACATTCTAGATTCCCAGTTACATACAAGAGAATTATTTCTCTCTTCAGATGGCTAGGCATGAAGAAATTTATCAAGACTCAAGTACAGTCCTGCTTGGTGTGTCAGCAAGCTAAGCCAGAGAGAGTTCAATACCCTGGGTTGTTATCTCCTCTGCCAGTGCCTACTAAAGCTTGGGACATAGTGTCCATGGATTTTATATCAGGTCTTCCTACATCCTTCCAGTATGATTACATACTGGTGGTGATCGACAAGTTCTCTAAGTATGGCCATTTCATTTCTCTATCACACCCATTCAATGCTCAGAAAGTGGCTAAAGTTTCCATAGATAATGTGTATAAGTTACATGGTATGCCCAGGTTGATAATCTGTGATAGGGATCCCATTTTCACTAGCTCCTTCTGGCAACTGCTCATCTCAAGAACTGGAGCAGAACTGAACATGAGTACAACATATCACCCAGAGACTGATGGACAGACTGAAATAGTAAATCAGCAAATTGAGTGCTTCTTGAGGTGTTTTATCAGTGCTCATCCTACTAAGTGGAGCAAGTGGCTGTCACTCTATGAATTCTGGTACAATACCAACTGGCATTCTGCACTGAATAAATCACCCTTTGAGATCATTTATGGACAGACTTCATGATTCTTTGGAGTATCTGCTTCCGATACGATTGCTCCAGTAGATATCCAATCCTGGCTAGACTCGCGGAAATTGATGATTGATTCAGTCAGACAACATCTGTTGCGTGTACAACAGAGAATGAAGCACCAGGAAGATAAGAAACGAACTGAAAGAACTTTTGTTGTCAATGATCTCGTGTTTCTTAAACTACAGCCCCATGTGCAATCGTCGATCATCAAAAGAGCTAACCATAAAGTATCATTCAGGTTTTTTGGTCCTTATAAGATCATCGAAAAAATTGGAGAAGTTGCCTACCGATTGGAGCTGCCTCTTGACAGTCGTATACACCCAGTGTTCCGTGTGTCCCGGCTTAAGAAGTTCATTCTGCCAACAACTCAGGTACTAAGATCAGTTACCTTCTCCTACAGCCATTCTGCAAGTGCCTGTGTAGGTTCTGGATCACCGGGTTCGTCAGTCTGGTCGGAAGACAGTTATGCAAGGTTTAATTCTCTGGAGTGGCGGTACGCCAGCTACTGCTACTTGGGAGGACCTGGACTCGTTGACGCAAGAATTTCCGCGTGCTCCGGCTTGGGGACAAGCCAGTTCACAAGGAGGGGGGATGTCAGCATGGCCAAGGAAGGGACTGAACCGCTGGTTCAGTCAGGGCAAGCTGTTGCCGATCAAGGCCCTGTAGCGGATCCGGCAATTGAAGATGGCGCGGAAGAATTCAAGCGAGGTGATGGGCCGGCCTGGCGGCCCAAGCGAATGACCAACCCACCGCGATGGCTCAAGGACTACAGCCTGGTCCATTAACTGTGTTAACGGTCACTGGTTTAAATAGGCATCGACCTCACTCTGTAATGGTTGGCTAGGAATTGGATGACGGCTTCGGCCGGTGTAAACGGATAGCTGTGAGGGTGGATGGATGGATAGCTACCGAATACTTTTCCCCAAATTCGAATTCGAATCCCTAATCTTCCCCGATCCAAGTGTGATGCTTACATTCGTGCGTCTGCCCACGGCCACTCCGGCAAGAGCTCGTGCGCCCGCCCGCCCACGACCGCTCCTAGCCGAAACTCGCACGCCCACGACAGCACCTGCACGAGCTGACCACGAGCTGGCCGAGGATGCTCACGGTGCGTCGTGGCCGTCGTGCTCTGGCTGTCATGCTCGCACTGTCCGCCGCGCTTGCGTGCTCACCCAGCCGTGCACGTGCGTGCCGCTGTAGCCGCGTGCCTCCTGCTACCTCTTGAGCACTGCGCTGGTTTTCCCTTAAAGAGGTAAGGGTGATGCAGCAGAGCAGCGTAAGTATTTCCCTCAGTTTTTTGAGAACCAAGGTATCAATCCAGTAGGAGGCCACGCACGAGTCCCTCGCACCTACACAAACAAATAAACTCCTCGCAACCAACGTGATAAAGGGCTTGTTAATCCCTTCATGGTCACCTACGAGAGTGAGATCTTATAGATATGATAAGATAATATTTTTGGTATTTTTATGATAAAGAGAAATAAAGATGCAAGTAAAATAAATGGCAAATGAAATAACTAAGTATTGGAAGATTAATATGATGGAAAATAGACCCGGGGGCCATAGGTTTCACTAGAGGCTTCTCTCGAGAGCATAAGTATTACGGTGGGTGAACAAATTACTGTTGAGCAATTGACAGAATTGAGCATAGTTATGAGAATATCTAGGTATGATCATGTATATAGGCATCACGTCCAAGACAAGTACACCGACTCCTGCCTGCATCTACTACTATTACTCCACACATCGGACACTATCCAGCATGCATCTAGAGTATTAAGTTCAACAGAATAGAGTAACGCTTTAAGCAAGATGGCATGATGTAGAGGGATAAACTCATGCAATATGATATAAACCCCATCTTGTTATCCTCGATGGCAACAATACAATACGTGCCTTGCTGCCCTTACTGTCACTGGGAAAGGACACCGCAAGATTGAACCCAAAGCTAAGCACTTCTCCCATTGCAAGAAAGATCAATCTAGTAGGCCAAACCAAACTGATAATTCAAAGAGACTTGCAAAGATAACCAATCATACATAAAAGAATTCAGAGAAGATTCAAATATTGTTCATAGATAAACTTGATCATAAACCCACAATTCATCGGTCTCAACAAACACACCGCAAAAGAAGATTACATCGAATAGATCTCCACAAGAGAGGGGGGGAACTTTGTATTGAGATCCAAAAAGAGAGAAGAAGCCATCTAGCTAATAACTATGGACCCGTAGGTCTGAAGTAAACTACTCACACTTCATCGGAGGGGCTATGGTGTTGATGTAGAAGCCCTCCGTGATCAATACCCCCTCCGGCGGAGCTTCGAAAAAGGCCCCAAGATGGGATCTCATGGATACAGAAAGTTACGGCGGTGGAATTAGGGTTTTGGCTCCGTATCTGGTAGTTTGGGGGTACGTAGGTATATATAGGAGGAAGGAGTGCGTCGATGCATCAACGTGGGCCCCACGAGGGTGGAGGGCGCGCCTGGGGGGTAGGCGTGCCCCCCTACCTCGTGCCTCCCTGGTTGATGTCTTGACGTAGGGTTCAAGTCCTCTGGATCATGTTCGTTCCAAAAATCACGTTCCCAAAGGTTTCATTCCGTTTGGACTCCGTTTGATATTCTTTTTCTGCGAAACTCTCAAATAGGCAAAAGCCAGCAATTCTGGGCTGGGCCTCCGGTTAATAGGTTAGTCCCAAAAATAATATCAAAGTGTATAATAAAGCCCAATAATGTCCAAAACAGGATATAATATAGCAGGGAACAATAAAAAATTATAGATACGTTGGAGACGTATCAAGCATCCCCAAGCTTAATTCCTGCTCGTCCTCGAGTAGGTAAATGATAAAAACAGAATTTTTGATGTGGAATGCTACTTGGCGTAATTTCAATGTAATTCTCTTAATTGTGGTATGAATATTCAGATCTGAAAGATTCAAGAAAAAGTTCAATATTGACATAGAAATAATAATACTTCGAGCATACTAACTAAGCAATTATGTCTCTTCAAAATAACATGGCCAAAGAAAGTTATCCCTACAAAATCATATAGTCTGGCTATGCTCCATCTTCACCACACAAAGTATTTAAATCATGCACAACCCCGATGACAAGCCAAGCAATTGTTTCATACTTTTGGTGTTCTCAAACTTTTTCAATCTTCACGCAATACATGAGCGTGAGCCATGGACATAGCACTATATGTTGAATAGAATGGTGGTTGTGGACAAGACAAGAAGATGGTCTCACATCAACTAGGCGTATCAACGGGCTATGGAGATGCCCATTAATAGATATCAATGTGAGTGAGTAGGGATTGCGATGCAACGGATGCACTAGAGCTATAAGTATATGAAAGCTCAACAAAAAAGAACTAAGTGGGTGTGCATCCAACTTGCTTGCTCATGAAGACCTAGGGCATTTTGAGGAAGCCCATCGTTGGAATATACAAGCCAAGTTCTATAATGAAAAATTCCCACTAGTATATGAAAGTGATAGCATAGGAGACTCTCTATCATGAAGATCATGGTGCTACTTTGAAGCACAAGTGTGGAAAAAAGGATAGTAGTATTACCCCTTTTTATTTATTTATTTATTCTCTTTTTTTGGGCCTTCTTTTTTTGGCCTTTCTCCCCCTTTTTTGGGACAATACTCTATGAATGATGATCATCACACTTCTATTTATTTACAAATCAATGATTACAACTCGATACTAGAACAAAGTATGACTCTATATGAATTCCTCCGGCGGTATACCGGGATAGCAATGATGCATGAGTGACTTATATGAAAGAATTATGAACGGTGGCTTTGCCACAACTAAAATGCCAACTACATGATCATGCGAAGCAATATAACAATGATGGAGGATGTCATAGTAAACGGAATGGTGGAAAGCTGCATGGCAATATATCTCGGAATGGCTATGGAAATGCCATAATAGGTAGGTATGGTGGCTGTTTTGAGGAAGGTATATGGTGGGTGTATGATACCGGCGAAAGGTGCGCGGTATTAGAGAGGCTAGCAATGGTGGAAGGGTGAGATTTCATATAATCCATGGACTCAACATTAGTCATAAAGAACTCACATACTTATTGCAAAAATATATTAGTTATCGAAGCAAAGTACTACGCGCATGCTCCTAGGGGGATAGATTGGTAGGAAAAGACCATCGCTCGTCCCCGAACGCCACTCATAAGGAGGACAATCAATAAATACCTCATGCTCAGAATTCTTAACATAACGGTTCACCATACGTGCATGCTACGGGAATCACAAACTTAAACACAATCATTTCTCAAATTCACAACTACTCAACTAGCACGACTCTAATATCACCATCTCCATATCTCAAAACAATTATCAAGTTTCAAACTTCTCATAGTATTCAACACACTCATAAGAATTTTTTTATTAATCCTGAATGCCTAAAATAATTAAAGCAAATTACCATGCTTTTTTGTAGGACTCTCAAAATAATCTAAGTGAAGCATGAGAGAACAAAAGTTTCTAAAAAAACAAATCCACCATCATGCTCTAAAAGATATAAGTGAAGCACATAGAGTATTCTAACAATTTCTGAATCATGAGTGTCTCTCTCAAAAAGGTTTGTGCAGCAAGGATGATTGTGGAAAACTAACAAATAAAGACTCAAATAATACGAGACGCTCCAAGCAAAACACATATCATGTGGTAAATAAAAATATAGCTCCAAGTAAAGTTACCGATAGAAGTAGACGAAAGAGGGGATGCCTTCCGGGGCATCCCCAAGCTTTGGCTTTTAGGTGTACTTAGGTTATATTGGGGGTGCCATGGGCATCCCCAAGCTTAGGCTCTTGCCACTCCTTGTTCCATAATCCATCAAATCTTTACCCAAAATTTGAAAACTTCACAACACAATACTTAAAGTAGAAAATCTCGTGAGCTCCGTTAGCGAAAGAAAACAAAACACCGCTTCAAGGTACTGTAATGAACTCATTCTTTATTTATATTGGTGTTAAACCTACTGTATTCCAACTTCTCTATGGTTTATAAACTATTTTACTAGCCATAGATTCATCAAAATAAGAAAACAACACACGGAAAATAGAATCTGTCAAAAACAGAACAGTCTGTAGTAATCTGCAGCTAACGCAAGTTCTGGAACCCCCAAAATTCTAAAATAAATTGCTGGACGTGAGGAATTTATCTCTTAATAATATTCAAAAATAATTAACTAAATAGCACTTTCCAAATAAAAATGGCAGCAGTTCTCGTTAGCGCTAAAGTTTCTGTTTTTTTACAGCAAGATTAAAAAGACTTTCCCCAAGTCTTCCCGACGGTTCTACTTGACACAAACACTAATTAAACACAAAAAACACAACCAAAACATAGGTTAGATAAATTATTTATTACTAAACAGGAGCAAAAAGTAAGGAATAAAAATAAAATGGGGTTGCCTCCCAACAAACGCTATCGTTTAACGCCCCTAGCTAGGCATGAAAGCAAGGATAGATCTAGGTATTGCCATCTTTGGAAGGAAATCCATAAGTGGCTCTCATAATAGATTCATAAGGTAATTTAATTTTCTTTCTAGTGAAGTGTTCCATGCCTTTCCTTAACGGAAATTGGAATCTAATATTCCCTTCCTTCATATCAATAATTGCACCAATCGTTCTAAGGAAAGGTCTACCAAGAATAATAGGACATGAAGGATTGCAATCTATGTCAAGAACAATAAAATCTATGGGCACATAATTCCTATTTGCAATAATAAGAACAACATTAATTCTTCCCATAGGTTTCTTAATAGTGGAATCCGCAAGGTGCAAGTTTAAAGAGCAATCATCAAAATCACGGAAACCTAGCAAATCACACAAAGTCTTTGGAATCGTGGAAACACTAGCACCCAAATCACACAAAGCATAGCATTCATGATCTTTAATCTTAATTTTAATAGTAGGTTCCCACTCAACATAAAGTTTTCTAGGGATAGAAACTTCCAACTCAAGTTTTTCTTCATAAGATTGCATCAAAGCATCAACGATATGTTTGGTAAAGGCTTTATTTTGACTATAAGCATGAGGAGAATTTAGCACGGATTGCAACAAGGAAATACAATCTATCAAAGAGCAATTATCATAATTAAATTCCTTGAAATCAAAAATAGTGGGTTCATTAATATTTCATTTTTTGACTTCTTCAATCCCACTTTTAACAATTTTAGCATCAAGATCTAAAGACTCCAAATTTTTGGAACGTCTTAAATTTAAAGGTGGATCATATTCAGTCCCATAATTATCAAGATTCATATTGCAAAACAAAGATTTAATAGGGGACACGTCAATAACTTTTAGATCTTCATCTTTATTATCATGGAAACTAGAAGAACATGCTTTTATAAAGCAATCTTTCTTAGCACGCATCCTAGCGGTTCTTTCTTTGCACTCATCAATGGAAATTCTCATGGCTTTGAGAGACTCATTGATGTCATGCTTAGGAGGAATAAATCTAAGTTTCAAAGAATCAACATCAAGAGAAATTCTATCAACATTCCTAGCCAACTCATCAATCTTAAGCAATTTTTCTTCAATCAAAGCATTGAAATTCTTTTGCGAGGTAATAAATTCTTTAATATTAGATTCAAAATCAGAGGGTATCTTATTAAAATTTCCATAAGAATTGTTGTAGGAATTACCATAATTATTATAGGAATTACTAGGATACGGCCTAGGATTAAAGTTTCCTCTATACGCGTTGTTACCAAAATTATTCCTACCAACAAAATTCACATCCAAAGATCCATTATTATTATCAATCAAAGTAGACAAAGGCATGTCATTAGGATTAGAAGAAACACTTTTATTAGCAAATAATTTCATAAGTTCATCCATCTTACCACTCAAAACATTAATTTCTTCTATCGCATGCACTTTCTTATTAGTAGATCTTTCAGTGTGCCATTGAGAATAATTAACCATAATACTCCCTCCGTTCCAAAATAGATGACTCAACTTTGTACTGACCTTAATACAAAGTTGGGTCATCTATTTTGGAACGGAGGGAGTATTATCTAGGAGTTTAGTAGCTTCTCCTAAAGTTATTTCCATAAAAGTGCCTCCCGCGGCCGAATCTAAAAGATTTCTAGAAGCAAAATTCAATCCAGCATATTTTTTTGTATAATCATCCACAAATTCAAACCATGTGTAAGGAAATTGAGTATCATTAATTTCATCCTCTCCCAAGCTTGTGCAACATGTTCATGATCAAGTTGCTTAAAATTCATAATATCATTTCTAAGAGAGATGATCTTAGCGGGAGGAAAATACTTAGAGATAAAAGCATCTTTGCACTTATTCTACGAATAAATACTATTTTTAGGCAAAGACAAAAACCAAGCTTTAGCACGATCTCTAAGCGAAAAAGGAAATAGCTTCAATTTAACAACATCATTGTCCACATGTTTCTTCCTTTGCATATCACACAGATCAACAAAGTTGTTTAGATGGGTAGCGGCATCTTCACTAGCAAGGCCGGCAAATGGATCTTTCATGACAAGATTCAGCAAAGCAGCATTAATTTCACAAGATTCAGGATCGGTAAGAGGAGCAATCAGAGTGCTAATAAAATCATTGTTGTTGGTATTGGTAAAGTCACACAATTTGGTATTATCTTGAGCCATCGTGACAAGCAAGCAATCCGACACACAAGCAAACAAGAAACGGGCAAAAAGAGGCGAATAGAGAAGAGAGGGAGGATGGAGAGAGAGAGGGCGAATAAAACGGCAAGGGTGAAGTGGGGGAGAGGAAAACGAGAGGCAAATGAAAAATAATGTAATGTGGGAGATAAGGGTTTGTGGTGGGTACTTGGTATGTTGACTTTTGCGTAGACTCCCCGGCGACGGCACCAGAAATCCTTCTTGCTACCTCTTGAGCACTGCGTTGGTTTTCCCTTGAAGAGAAAAGGGTGATGCAGCAGAGCAGCGTAAGTATTTCCCTCAGTTTTTGAGAACCAAGGTATCAATCCATTAGGAGGGCACACACGAGTCCCTCGCACCTACACAAACAAATAAACTCCTCGCAACCAATGGGATAAAGGGGTTGTCAATCCCTTCATGGTCACCTACGAGAGTGAGATCTGGTATATATGATAAGATAATATTTTTGATATTTTTATGATAAAGAGAAATAAAGATGCAAGTAAAATAAATGGCAAAGGAAATAACTAAGTATTGGAAGATTAATATGATGGAAAATTGTAACATCCCAAATTTTCAATTTGGAATGTTATACATTAGATCATCTATGCATATCATATTTTATTTTGCTTTTTGGTTGATCCTAGAAATCCTAAGCAACTCAAGGACCCACGGAGAGAGTTGGGGGTTTCGTTATTTTCATATTTGAGTTTTCTCAAATTTTGAGAATAGGATCATTTGATTTTATTTATTTTATCATCAATTATTTTTATTACAAAAATATGAGAGAGGGAATAAAATGACTTTCCCAAAACAAAGAAATATTGAGGATCAAATAATAAAATCAAATAAGATTTTATTTCAGAGTTCTTCGGTGTTTTATTTGAATTTAGGAAAAATGTGCGTTTTTCAAAATTTCATTTAGGTCCCAAATAAATGTTCACCATGTGAGGCTTGATTTTAGAAGCCCGTGAAATTTTATTTCGGAAATTTTGGAGTGCGATTAGTATTTCTTTTTATTTTTCTTCTGCGCGTTAATAAAAAAACGAACCGACCTACGGGTCGTGTCCGGCTAGGACTCCGGCCCGAGGTGGCTTTATAAGCCGGGCCAGCCCCGGGGGAACCCCAGCCCCGAGCCGCCCCAGCCGCCCAACCCCGCCGCCACCGCCCGACCCCGCCGTCGCCGCCTGCGCGCCGCTGCCGCCCCGCCGCGCCGCTCGCCGCCCACGCGCCGCCCCACCCGCATGCTCGCCGAGGTTCGCCGCCGCCTCGAAATCCGTGCCCGGTTTTTTTAGAAAACCGGTCGGTTTTTTTGTCGGTTTTTTTTAGATTCAGTTTTTTTAAAATCGATTGGTTTTTCCGGTTTATTTAAATAGCGAGCGTTCGTCCGTTCGTTCGTTCTAGCGAACGTTCGTCATTTTTCTTTTTCTCAGATTAAATCCGCAATTTTTCTGATCGCGATTCCTGATCCGATTTTCGTTTTAGTATAACTTTTCGCTCATTTATCGGAATCAGGCGATTCAAGCGCCTGGAGTTTCGTCTCGAAACCCTCTATCCGTTTAACCAACTTAAACAAGATTTTGCTACTATAAAATTTGCCCTAGATCCAGATTAGTAGAACGAAGTTGTTTTCTTTCGCCGTTTGACTTTCGTTGCTTCGTTCGATTTGATTCTTTTGCCAACCGGAGTTCTTAAGTTGAACCTTCTGGTTAGATCTCTTATTTGAGTTTTACCCGTGCATTAGATGAGTACTTATTGTATGCTTGTTTGTTTGTCTGCGATAGAATACCCGGAGTGCGCCGCTTGTTACTTCGAATCGCTAGGTTTCCTGGATCATCAGCAAGGCAAGTAACACTTTGATCATACCTTTCCTACTACCCAGTTTTATTGCATTAGATCAATCCTCACACATTGCATGATTAGGATCTAATTAAATTGTGGGATGGGAAGTAGTTGAGGTAGTACCTATTACATGTTTATTATCAAACCTTTGGGAGTTACTTCTACATTTGCTTATTATGCCATGCTATGCTAGTAGACGTGGATTGGGTGAGTGATATCCATGACAGATGTGAGTTTAGTTAATTAATGGTTTATCTAAGGTGGCAACTTAAACACACATTTGGGTGGATTGAGGCACCTGGGTATTCCAGGACTTGCCTGTTTTCTTTTGGACGGCCACCCAGGCTCAAAGGGAACATGAGATTATTCATGCTAGAAACTTCCGTGTGCAGCAACAAGCTATTATGGGCTCTAGCATAGTTGACTAAGTCGTGCGAACTCTTATAGTGGTAGACTAGCAGATGTAGGGGATGTAGGTGGTACGGTCTACCCGATCGTAAGGTGCTAGCGCTTCTGAAAGACTATGTCTTGGTCATCCGTCTTTTCAAACACCTTGTAGTGCGAGAAACCAAACGGAGGCGATCGAGTCTTGTGGGCAAAAGTGCGCAAACCTCTGTAGAGTGTAATAAACTAATCATGATTAGCCGTGTCCCCGGTTATGGACATCTTGAGTATCTAGTACCTGGATTTTCATGTGAATCTCAACATGTTACTCTAAATTAATTTTGTTGGGTTTTTTTTAATGATGATGCTTAATTGGGATTGAGAATGCTGTCAACCATTCTCAATGTTTAACAACTACCATGATAGATAAATAAATTTTATTCCTTTGAAGTAGGGAAAAATTGGCTTTACGCAAAACTGTAACCATAGAGCTTTCCACCAGCCAAATATGCATATAGTATAGTTGTTTCATTCCATTAATCTCTATGTGTTACATTGCCAGCATATTCCATGTATTGGCCCGTTTCGGGCTGCAACGTTAATGTTGCAGACTTTTCAGACGATGATTAAGGAGTTTTTAGGTCGTGGTTCTATACTCAGTGATGCCGTTGGAGTTGATGGACTCACTTATCTTCCAAGTCTTCCGCTGTTATCGTATTTAGATGGCCTTAAGCCATATTTATTGTAATAAGTTCTCTTTTGAGACACTCGATGTAATAAGTGTGTGATTGCTACTCTGTTATAAATCCTCCGAGTACTATGTGGTGTCAGCATTACTGATCCAGGGATGACACCGGAGCACAGAGATCAGACTGTTTGAGGTCTGGTCGCTACAGAGATGGTATCAGAGCACACGCTGACTGTAGGACACGACCACTAAGCTAAAAGACCTAGACCACTTTTCACTCTCTTCTCTTATGACTTCTCATCTTTTCTACTCTTTAGGATGGTGGATGCAAGGAACAAGTTCATGCAACCGGATGAAGATACACCCTTTGGACGTCACTTGAAGGAAGTCACTAGATACCTGAATATAGGAGTACCAAGCTTCACCGGAACCTACAATGCCACTTTACCTGAAGGAGAGCGCTGGATGATTCAAGTTCAAGTTCCAGGAAGGACGTTCATGCCAGTCACTGAGCCCATAGATTTTTCTTTTGATGCACCAACTTGGAGTCTAGGAAAGAGCATGGCAGCTCACATCGCCATGGGACGCATTGGAGAAGTCTACCGCAAGGATCTCAAGGATACTATCTACCAGATTTGTGGGCGCCGAGATGAGCACTGGGAGATGATCAGCACCAGGAAGGATAGATCAATCGCAGCTTTTATCCAAGAGTTAAACCAGGACATTCGACGACAGGAGAACCAGATGTGTGCCGACATGATAGATCTGAAGAAGGCTAAGACTAGAATCAAGGAACTGGAGGAAGAACTCAAGGCTACTCGTGAAGATTATGAAGAGGAAATTGAAGTATTGGTGGAGAAGAATGACGACCTGATCAAGAAGATTGGAATATTTATGGGAGGCCCTACACCAGTGGAGGAAGACGAAGAACCCAAGGAGATTAGCCCGGAAGACTACATCATCATCGACGACACCGACTCGGATCCAGATAGTAGTGATGATGACTATGTTGATGAAGCTGGAGCTGATATCATGGAGTCTGCAACCGAAGAATATTTCTAGTAGACCACCTCATCAGTAGTAGTAGTCCACCATGTAAATATAATAGTCCGAGCACTTTTGCGATAGATAGATCGATTGTATGCCCTTGTTTGATTGAATGAAGTGAATTGTTTGTTTTTGCCTCATGTGCATATGGGTAGTGTTTTCTCATAAGACCCCCTCTATTCTTACATCTCATCTTTTCTAAACCCCTCAGATGCCTCCGAGACGTGACCCCGGATTTTCCTTTCCACCGGAGCTCACCCAGTTGATCTAGCAGCAGAACACATTGATGCAGTTGCTAGTCCAGAATCAGAATCAGGGGAACAACAACAACAACCCACCACCACCACCACCTGTTGATCACTTAGCCTGATTTCTTAGGCTGAATCCGCCGGTGTTTTCCAGTAGCACCGAGCCGATAGTAGCAGATGATTGGCTCCGCAAGACAGCTAGGGAGTTGACCACAGCAGGATGCACAGATGCGGAGAAGGTGAAGTTTGCCGCACATCAGCTTGAAGGACCCGCAGCATCATGGTGGGAGAATTTCACAGCCACTTTCCCTGTCGACACTGTCACATGGGACCAGTTTCAGCAGGCTTTTCGTACTGCCCATGTTTCAGCAGGAGCTATGGCCATGAAGAAGCGTGAGTTTCGCAACTTGCGCCAAGGAGGACGGACAGTTGGCCAATATGTGGAGGACTTTAGTAAGTTAGCACGTTATGCACCAGATGATGTCGCTACGGATGCAGCTAAGCAGGAGAAGTTTCTGGAAGGACTGAATGATGAGTTGAGCATGCAGTTGATGGTAGCCACCTTCAACAACTACCAGGAGTTGGTAGATCATGCTCTTATGATTGAAGGGAAGCAGCAGCAAATTGAGAATCGCAAGAGGAAGTATGGACAAGGAAAGTACAATTCAGGAACTCAGCAGAAGCCACGTTTTACCCCTAGACCGGGAGGACATTTTCAGCATACCCATGGAGGAGGTAGCTAGCACAATCACAATGGCACCAAGAATGGTAATGGCAATGGAGGAAGCAACGGCCAGAATCGCACCAACCCATCAACCCCAGCCAAGAAGGACCTGAGCCAAGTCACTTGCTTTAAGTGTCAGAAGACCGGACACTATGCCAATGAATGTCCTCAAGGCCAAAATGGCAATGGAAGTTCTGGGAAGAAGCCGAACCCTTTCAACAGGGGACAGGTGAACCACGTTAGCGTGGAGGAGGTTGAAGCTCAGCCTGATGCAGTAATAGGTAAGTTTTTGGTTAAGTCATTTACTGCACTCGTTCTTTTTGATACTGGTGCATCGCATTCATATATCTCAAGGGGATTTGTGGATAAGTATAACCTATCAACCCAAGCCCTTAGGTCACCCATGTTAGTAACCTCGCCTAGAGCAGAATACATGGCTAGTCTATGGTGTGATCGGTTACCATTAAGGATTGGTAACTATGTTTTTCCCTCAGACCTAATAGTATTGAAATTCCAAGGATTGGATGTGATATTAGGCATGGATTGGTTATCAAAGTATGAAGGGAATATTGAATGTGCTAGTAAGTCAATTTTGCTTACCACCCCAGAAGGTAGAAGGATCAAGTATGTATCCCGGCATGTGCCAAAGAGGACTCAAGTAAATTGCCTAACAGGAGTTGTGCAGGAGGAAGTACCAGTGGTAAGGGATTTCCCTGAATTATTTCCAGAGGAGTTGCCAGGTATGCCACCGGATAGAGATATTGAGTTTTTGATTGAGCTATTGCCAGGCACAGGGCCAATATCAAAGAGACCATATAGGGTGCCAGCAAAGGATTTGGTGGAAATTAAGAAGCAGATTAAGGAGTTACTGGATAAGGGATATATTCGCCCAAGTTCTTCACCTTGGGGATCGCCAATACTTCTAGTGGAGAAGAAGGATGGATTGTTAAGGATGGTTGTTGATTATCGAGGATTGAATGAAGTAACGATCAAGAACAAGTACCCACTACCGATGATCAATGATCTGTTCGATCGATTGCAAGGAGCTAAGGTATTTTCCAAGATCGATCTGCGATCAGGATACCACCAGTTGAAGATTCGAGAACAGGATATTCCGAAGACAGCTTTTACCACCAGGTATGGGCTCTACGAGTATACCATTATGTCATTTGGTCTGACTAACGCACCTGCCTATTTTTTATGAACATGATGAACAAAGTGTTTATGGAGTTTCTGGATAAGTTCGTCGTGGTGTTCATTGATGATATCCTGGTTTACTCAAAGAATGAAGAGGAACATAAGGAACATTTGCGTTTGGTACTTGGAAAGCTCAGAGAACATCAATTATATGCCAAGTTCAGCAAATGTGAGTTTTGATTGAAGGAAGTAGGATTCCTCGGACATGTTATATCTGGAGAAGGTATAGCAGTTGATCCCACTAAAGTTGATACCGTGACCAAGTGGGAAGCACCAACTACCGTTGGGGAGATCCGGAGTTTTCTTGGACTCGCAGGGTACTACCGGAGATTTATTGAGAATTTCTCAAAGATTGCGAAGCCTATGACTGAGTTGTTAAAGAAAGATACCAAGTTCATATGGGCGGAGGAATGTGAGGCTAGTTTCCAAGAGTTGAAGAAACGTTTGGTTACCTCACTAGTGTTGATTTTGCCAGAGCAGACCAAAGATTATGAGGTGTATTGCGACGCTTCACATCGAGGACTTGGAGCAGTGCTTATGCAGGAAGGGAGAGTTGTTTCATATGCCTGAACACAACTGAAGCCTCATGAGTTGAATTATGCCATGCATGATTTGGAGTTAGCAGCCATAGTGCATGCTTTGAAAACATGGAGGCATTTCCTCATTGGAAACCATTGTGAGGTGTACACGGATCATAAGAGTTTGAAGTACATTTTCACATAGAAGGAGTTGAATCTCAGACAAAGGAGATGGTTGGAGCTCATCAAGGATTATGATATGAAATTGCATTACCATCCCAGAAAGGCTAATGTAGTAGCTGACGCCTTAAGCCGTAAGAGCCATGTCAATACGTTAATGACGGGAGAAATACCCAAGGAGTTAGCAGAAAATCTTCGTGAACTATGTTTGGAAATAGTTCCGAGAGGCTATGTAGCCGCATTGGAGATTCAGTCAACTTTGATGGATAGAATCAGAGAAGCTCAAAGGACTGACAAAGAGATTGCCGCTATAGAGGAGAAACTTAGTAAAGGAAAAGCTAAAGGATTTCGTGAGGATGAGCACGACACCCTATGGTTTGAAGACCGTGTTTACGTGCCCAATGACCCGGAGATCAGGAAGTTGATTTTGCAAGAGGCACACGATTCACCATATTCAATTCACCCAAGAAATACCAAGATGTATTTGGATTTGAAGGATATTTTCTGGTGGACCGGAATGAAGAAGGATATTGCGGAGTACGTAGCAGTTTGTGATGTATGCCAGAGAGTAAAGGCAGAGCATCAGAAGCCGGCAGGATTGTTACAACCATTGCCGATACCCGAATGGAAGTGGGATAAGCTAGGCATGGATTTTATCACGGGATTACCCAGGACCCGTTCAGGCTATGACTCAATTTGGGTTGTAGTTGATCGATTGACGAAAGTAGCTCATTTCATCCCCGTAAAGACCACTTACAACAGTGCTAAGTTGGCAAAGATATACATGACCAGGATCGTATGTTTGCATGGAGTTCCGAGGATAGAGGAACCCAGTTTACCTCAAAGTTCTGGAAGCAGTTGCACGAAACCTTGGGAACCAGGCTAGAATTCAGTACAGCTTTTCATCCATAGACAGATGGACAGACCGAGAGAGTCAATCAGATTTTGGAGGATATGCTGAGAGCTTGTGCGCTAGATTACGGATCTAGTTGGGATGAAAATTTTCCATATGCAGAGTTCTCTTACAACAACAGTTACCAAACCAGTTTAAAGATGGCCCCTTTCGAAGCCTTGTACGGAAGGAGGTGCAGGACACCGTTGTCATGGGACAAAGTTGGAGACCGCCAATTGTTTGGACCTGACTTGATTAAAGAGTCTGAACAGAAGGTGAAGTTGATTCGTGATAGGCTCAAGGTAGCCCAGTCCAGACAGAAGAGTTATGCAGATTCTAAACGCAAGAAGACCGTTTACGAAGTCGGAGATAGAGCTTATCTTCGAGTATCTCCACTTCGGGGAACAAAGCGTTTTGGAGTTAAAGGGAAGTTAGCGCCACGATTTGTAGGACCATATCGAGTTTTGGAGCGTATGGGAGAAGTGGCCTACAAGTTGGAATTGCCCAAAGGATTGTCAGGAGTTCATGATGTGTTCCACGTTTCTCAGTTAAAGAAGTGCCACGCGGAGATGGCTGACATACCTTTGAGAGACACAGTGCCATTGGAAACTATTCAGTTGGATAACAATTTGACCTATGAGGAGAAACCAGTTAAGATTCTCGAGTTTGCCAGCCGAGTTACTCGCAGCAAGGTTATCAAGTTTTGCAAGGTTCAGTGGAGCCACCACACGGAGGATGAAGCCACCTGGGAACGAGAGGAAGATTTGCTCAAGGACCATCCTCACCTATTTTCTAGCCAACCCGAATCTCGAGGGCGAGATTCATCTTAAGGGGGGTAGGTTTGTAACATCCCAAATTTTCATTTTGGAATGTTATACATTAGATCATCTATGCATATCATATTTTATTTTGCTTTTTGGTTGATCCTAGAAATCCTAAGCAACTCAAGGACCCACGGAGAGAGTTGGGGGTTTCGTTATTTTCATATTTGAGTTTTCTCAAATTTTGAGAATAGGATCATTTGATTTTATTTATTTTATCATTAATTATTTCTATTACAAAAATATGAGAGAGGGAATAAAATGACTTTCCCAAAACAAAGAAATATTGAGGATCAAATAATAAAATCAAATAAGATTTTATTTCAGAGTTTTTTGGTGTTTTATTTGAATTTAGGAAAAATGTGCGTTTTTCAAAATTGCATTTAGGTCCCAAATAAATGTTCACCTTGTGCGACTTGATTTTAGAAGCCCGTGAAAATTTATTTTGGAATTTTTGGAGTCCATTTAGTATTTCTTTTTATTTTTCT
Source organism: Triticum urartu (assembly GCF_003073215.2). NCBI lineage: Eukaryota > Viridiplantae > Streptophyta > Magnoliopsida > Poales > Poaceae > Triticum > Triticum urartu. The sequence continues at coordinate 269,713,173 of NC_053028.1, forward strand.
TCTGCGCGTTAATAAAAAAACGAACCGACCTACGGGCCGTGTCCGGCTAGGACTCTGGCCCGAGGTGGCTTTATAAGCCGGCCCAGCCCCGGGTGAACCCTAGCCCCGAGCCGCCCCAGCCGCCCGACCCCGCCGCCACCGCCCGACCCCGCCGCCGCCGGCGCCGCCCTGCCGCGCCGCTCGCCGCCCGCCGCCGCCGCCCACGCGCCGCCCCGCCGGAGCCGCCGCCCCGCCCACACGCTCGCCGAGGTTCGCCGCCGCCTCGAAATCCATGCCCGATTTTTTTAGAAAACTGATCGGTTTTCCGTCGGTTTTTTTAGATTCCGTTTTTTAAATAGATCGGTTTTTCCGGTTTATTTAAATAGCGAGCGTTCGTCCGTTCGTTCGTTCTAGCGAACGTTCGTCATTTTTCTTTTTCTCAGATTAAATCCGCGATTTTTCTGATCGCGATTCCTGATCCGATTTTCGTTTTAGTATAACTTTTCGCTCGTTTATCAGAATCAGGCGATTCAAGCGCCTGGAGTTTCGTCTCGAAACCCTCTATCCATTTAACCAACTTAAACAAGATTTTGCTACTATAAAATTTGCCCTAGATCCAGATTAGTAGAACGAAGTTGTTTTCTTTCGCCGTTTGACTTTCGTTGCTTCGTTCGATTTGATTCTTTTGCCAACTGGAGTTCTTAAGTTCAACCTTCTGGTTAGATCTCTTATTTGAGTTTTACCCATGCATTAGATGAGTACTTATTGTATGCTTGTTTGTTTGTCTGTGATAGAATACCTGAAGTGCGCCGCTTGTTACTTCGAATCGCTAGGTTTCCCGGATCATCAGCAAGGCAAGTAACACTTTGATCATACCTTTCCTACTACCCAGTTTTATTGCATTAGATCAATCCTCACACATTGCATGATTAGGATCTAATTAAATTGTGGGATGGGAAGTAGTTGAGGTAGTACCTATTACCTGTTTATTATCAAACCTTCGGGAGTTACTTCTACGTTTGCTTATTATGCCATGCTATGCTAGTAGACGTGGATTGGGTGAGTGATATCCATGACAGATGTGAGTTTGGTTAATTAATGGTTTATCTAAGGTGGCAACTTAAACACACATCTGGGTGGATTGAGGCACCTGGGTATTCCAGGACTTGCCTGTTTTCTTTTGGACGCCACCCAGGCTCAAAGGGATCATGAGATTATTCATGCTAGAAACTTCTATGTGCAGCCACAAGCTATTATGGGCTCTAGCATAGTTGACTAAGTCGTGCGAACTCTTACAGTGGTAGACTAGCAGATGTAGGGGATGTAGGTGGTACGGTCTACCCGATCGTAAGGTGCTAGCGCTTCTGAAAGACTATGTCTCGGTCATCCGTCTTCTCAAACACCTTGTAGTGCGAGAAACCAAACGGAGGCGATCGAGTCTTGTGGGGAAAAGTGCGTAAACCTCTGCAGAGTGTAATAAACTAATCATGATTAGCCGTGTCCCCGGTTATGGACATCTTGAGTATCTAGTACCTGGATTTTCATGTGAATCTCAACATGTTACTCTAAATTAATTTTGTTGGGTTTTGTTTAATGATGATGCTTAATTGGGATTGAGAATGCTGTCAACCATTCTCAATGTTTAACAACTACCATGATAGATAAATAAATTTTATTCCTTTGAAGTAGGGAAAAATTGGATTTACACAAAACTGTAACCATAGAGCTTTCCACCAGCCAAATATGCATATAGTATAGCTGTTTCATTCCATTACTCTCTATGTGTTACCTTGCCAGCATATTCCATGTGCTGACCCGTTTCGGGCTGCAATGTTAATGTTGTAGACTTTTCAGACGACGATTAAGGAGTTTTTAGGTCATGGTTCTATACTCAGTGATGCCGTTGGAGTTGATGGACTCACTTATCTTCCAAGTCTTCCACTGTTATCGTATTTAGATGGCCTTAATCCATATTTATTGTAATAAGTTCTCTTTTGAGACACTCGATGTAATAAGTGTGTGATTGCTACTCTGTTATAAATCCTCCGAGTACTCTGTGGTGTCAGCATTACTAATCCAGGGATGACACCGGAGCACAGAGATCATACTGTTTGAGGCCTGGTCGCTACAAAAATAGACCCGGGGGCCATAGGTTTCACTAGAGGCTTCTCTCGAGAGCATAAGCATTACGGTGGGTGAACGAATTACTGTTGAGCAATTGACAGAATTGATCATAGTTATGAGAATATCTAGGTATGATCATGTATATAGGCATCACATCCAAGACAAGTAGACCGACTTGTGCCTGCATCTACTACTATTACTCCACACATCGACCGCTATCTAGCATGCATCTAGAGTATTAAGTTCAAGAGAACAGAGTAACGCTTTAAACAAGATGACATGATGTAGAGGGATAAACTCATGCAATATGATATAAACCCCATCTTGTTATCCTCGATGGCAACAATACAATATGTGCCTTGCTGCCCTTACTGTCACTGGGAAAGGACACCACAAGATTGAACCCAAAGCTAAGCACTTCTCCCATTGCAAGAAAGATCAATCTAGTAGGCCAAACCAAACTAATAATTCGAAGAGACTTGCAAAGATAAACAATCATACATAAAAGAATTCAGAGAAGATTCAAATATTGTTCATAGATAAACTTGATCATAAACCCACGATTCATCGGTCTCAACAAACACACCGCAAAAGAAGATTACATCGAATAGATCTCCACAAGAGAGGGGGAGAACTTTGTATTGAGATACAAAAAGAGAGAAGAAGCCATCTAGCTAATAACTATGGAACCGTAGAGTAAACTACTCACACTTCATCAGAGGGCCTATGGTGTTGATGTAGAAGCCCTCCGTGATCGATACCCCCTCCGGCGGAGCTCCGGAAAAGGCCCCAAGATGGAATCTCATGGATATAGAAAGTTACGGCGGTGGAATTAGGGTTTTGGCTCCGTATCTGATAGTTTGGGAGTACGTAGGTATATATAGGAGGAAGGAGTACGTCGGTGGAGCAATGTGGGCCCCATGAGGGTGGAGGGCGCGCCTGGGGGGGGGGGTAGGCGCGCCCCCCTACCTCATGCCTTCCTGGTTGATGTCTTGACGTATGGTCCAAGTCCTCTGGATCATGTTCGTTCCGAAAATCACGTTCCCGAAGGTTTCATTCCGTTTGGACTCCGTTTGATATTCTCTTTCTGCGAAACTCTGAAATAGCAAAAAACAGCAATTCTGGGTTGGGCCTCCGATTAATAGGTTAGTCCCAAAAATAATATAAAAGTGTATAATAAAGCCCAATAATGTCCAAAACAGGATATAATGTAGCATGGAACAATCAAAAATTATAGATACGTTAGAGACGTATCACCACCGTGCTAACGGGCCGCTAGCTTGCGTGCTAGCCACAACCGAACACCCGCTAACGTGCTTGCCATGCCGTGGTAGCTAGCCGCCGGTGCCGCTGCTATGCATGCATGCTTGCTCTGGCCAGAAAGCGGGTGCTGCCACTGCATGCGTGCTCCACCCGGGCATCATGGTTGGCCAGGCAGCCGTGTGCGTGCAGCGCGTGTGTATTGGGTGCATGTTCATGCAAGCATGCTTCGGCCGGCTAGCGACGATGCATACCCTATGTTTGATAAAATATCTACAAATATGAGAGGTTGAAAGTAGGGGTCGTGGTTATTTTGCAGCAAAAATTAGACCGGGTGCGTCCGCGGGCATTTGGGGCTCCAAATTAGATGATCCTTGCTGTAGATGCTCTGTTAGACTCCGCATTGTATACAACTATGATTAGACTTTCCTTACATATCCTGTAATTGTAACAGCCCCTTGATATATATAAACATACCGGCCGCACCTTTATGTGCGTGCGATTCCTCAACCCCTCAAACCTGAACGTATTACATGGTATCAGCTTAGGTTACGATGAATTCCGCTGCTCCTTCAGCCGCCGCCGGCGGCTCTTCTACTGCAGCCACCACGCCCTTGGCCGCTGCCTTTGCTGGCGGGCTTCTTCCGCCCAGCCTCGCCGCTCTCCTCGCCGGCACAAACGGACTGCGCAACTCCCTCGTCATCAGCACCATGGCTGGCCCATCCAGCTTCGGCACCAACCTCGGCTCCTTTTCATGGCCGGGGTGATGCCCTCGACTTCTTCGACTATTCCTGCGGCCGCCGCTGTCCGGCCTGCTCCCATTTGTCTGCTAGCGGTGGCCGACGTGCCCGCACCTGCGTCGTTCCACTTCGCCCATCTCCTCACCATCAAGTTATCGGCGGAGAATTTTCTGTATTGGCGCGCACAGGTCCTTCCTCTCCTCTGTACCATAATATCCTCGGCTACGTTGATGGATCGTTTCCATGTCCACCATCGACTGTTGTGGCCACTACGGCGGATGGTGCACGACATATGGTTCCAAACCATGCTTATACTGTTTGGGCGCAGCAAGATCAAGCAATCCTCTCGGCGATTCAATCATTGCTGACCGAAGGGGTCGCTGGCATGATCCTCTTTGCTGCTACGTCCCAGGATGCATGGAAAACTCTCAAGAGCAGTTTTTCATCACAGTCCATGGCACGGTCCATGCCACTTCGTCATCAACTTCAGGACATGAAGAAGCTTGATCTCTCAGCCACTGTTTATTTCAACAAAGTGAGGAATCTCGCTGACACTTTGGCCGCCATTGGGAAACCTCTTTCTGATGAAGAGTCCACTGGTTTTATTCTTGGTGGGCTCGACAGTGACTATGATTCCTTGGTCGAGGTGGTCCAAGGTCATGATACCTCGATGCCTCCACGAGATCTCTATGCTCATCTTCTTCAAACTGAACAACGCATTGAGTCTCGTCGGTCCACTGAGGTTCATGGCGGTTTCTCTTCGGAGAACAACATGACCCGTGGTGGTTCGCGGTAGCCCTATTGTACTGGTGGTGTCTCATCAGGTGGAAAACCAAATCTTCCGCCACCTACGCAGAAGCAGAACTATAACAACAACAACAAACGTCAAGGTGGTGGCTCGTCATCACCTGATGGTGTGTCTTGCCCTACTTGTGGTCATCCCAATGGCGGTCGCCCCACATGCCAACTTTGTGGATTTCAAGGCCATGTTGCTTCTTGTTGTCACAAATGCTTCAAGTGTGATTTCCTGGGCATTGGCAATGATGGGCGCAACAATGAGCGTCAAGCTTCCATGGCTACTCATGGTCCCATTGGTGCTCCTCAAGGTCACACTACCTCCTATCCCATCGATGCAAGTTGGTACATGGACACGGCAGCCACTGATCATCTGACGAATGAACTCAACAAGCTTCATTCCCACGAGCCCTACCATGGTCTAGACAAGGTGCACACTGCAAATGGGCCAGGTATGCACATCGAACATATTGGTCAAAGTTCCCTTCCCACTATACCTCTAGGCACCTTCAACATTGTGATGTCCTTCATGTTCCTGCTGTTACACGTAATCTTCTATCTGTTCCTAAACTTACACATGACAATGATGTTTTTGTTGAATTTCACCTCTTTGATGTCTTTGTTAAGGATCGCGCAACGAAGGACGTTCTTCTTAGCGGTCATTATCACCATGGCATCTATCCACTTGATGCACCTCAAGCTTCTCAAGTCTTCAGCAGTGTTCATGTCAAGCCATCTCAATGGCATTCGCTTCTTGGTCATCTAGCTTCCCCCATTGTGCACCATGTTTTTCATCGCCATCAACTCCCGGTCGTGTCTAGTAATAAAGATGTCTCGGTGTGTGAGGGAGTCCTGGATTAGGGGGTGTCCGGATGGCCGGACTATACCTTCAGCCGGACTCTTGGACTATGAAGATACAAGATTGAAGACTTTGTCCCGTGTCCGGAAGGGACTTTCCTTGGCGTGGAAGGCAAGCTTGGCGATATGGATATGTAGATCTCCTACCATTGTAACCGACTTTGTGTAACCCTAACCCTCTCCGATGTCTATATAAACCGGAGGGTTTTAGTCCGTAGGACAACATACAGAACAACAATCATACCATAGGCTAGCTTCTAGGGTTTAGCCTCTCTGATCTCGTGGTAGATCTACTCTTGTACTACCCATATCATCAATATTAATCAAGCAGGACATAGGGTTTTACCTCCATCAAGAGGGCCCGAACCTGGGTAAAACTTCGTGTCCCTTGCCTCCTGTTACCATCCGGCCTAGACGCACAGTTCGGGACCCCCTACCCGAGATCCGTCGGTTTTGACACCGACATTGGTGCTTTCATTAAGAGTTCCTCTGTGTCATCGCCGTGAGGCTTGATGGCTCCTACGATCATCAATAGCGATGCAGTCCAGGGTGAGACCTTCCTTCCCGGACAGATCTTCGTCTTCGGCGGCTTCGCACTAAGGGCCAATTCACTTGGCCATCTGGAGCAGATCGAAAGCTATGCCCCTGGCCGTCAGGTCAGATTTGGAAGTTTAAACTACACGGCTGACATCCGCGGGGACTTAATCTTCGACGGATTCGAGCCACTGCCGAGCGCGCCGCACTGTCACGATGAGCATGATCTAGCTCTGCCGCCGAACAGTGCCCTGAAGGCCGCACCCGCATCGGCTTCGACCCTTAATTCGGAGCCAACCGCGCCGATCGAGGATGGGTGGTTGGACGCTACCTCGGGGGCTGCGATCCCAACGGCGATTGAGCCGAACACCAGCCCCGCACTCCGCGGGACTCGTGACCCCAAGGAGCCGGACTCCTCTCCGGACTCCGAACCCTCCGCGCCCCTGCCGATCGAATCCGACTGGGCGCCGATCATGGAGTTTACTACCGCGGACATCTTTCAGCACTCGCCTTTCGGCGATATTCTGAAGACACTGAAGTCTCTCTCTTTATCAGGAGAGCCCTGGCCGGACTACGGTCAGCAAAGTTGGGATACGGACGATGAAGAAATTCAAAGCCCACCCACCACCCACTTTGTAGCCACTGTCGACAATTTAACCGACATGCTCGACTTCGACTCTGAAAACATCGACGGTATGGACGATGATGCGGGAGGCAAAGAAGAACCACCACCCACCTCATCATATGACGTATACATGGTGGACGCACCAAAAGACAACGACGAGGAGCGGAAGGACGCACCAAAGGCTTGTTCCCTCGAGAAGCAGTCAAAGCGGCGACGCAAGCGCCGCCCCAAATCCCGCCTCGACAAAAATATTGATCACATAGACCCAGCGCTGGAGCAGGGCGAACCGCTGTCGGACAACGGCAATCCGGATAATCAAACCAAACAAACAAATTCTATCAAGGATAATAGTCCGGACGACATAACGCCGGACAGGCACCCGAAGCAGCAGAATGCTCGTAAAAGGCTTGTTGCCACCGCGAGGAGTCTTAAAAAGCAGAAGCAAAGGCTCAAGGCTGCGCAAGACACACTCCAAGTCAGATGGAGTAAAATACTCAACACAGCAGCAAGGTACGGCGACAATCGCCCCTCCAAGAGCTACCCAAAGCGGAAGCTGCTACCTGAATTCGATGAGGAGGCTTCAGACCCCCCACAACCAAATATCAAATCATCCACATGGCCGGATAGACGACCCCTCTACCAACACAGAGCGGCATACAACATCACTCACAATACAACACGCGACCCAGGCGAGGGCTCGCACCCAAAGGACGGCACAACAAGATCCATCTATGGACCGCGCAAGCGCGCCCCAGCACACAATGCAACACAACAAACATCCGAACAACGCGGTACACTCAACTACAGGGGTGCCACACACCCCCTATGTTTCACCGATGAGGTGCTGGACCATGAATTTCCAGAGGGATTCAAACCCATAAACATAGAGGCATACGACAGAACAATAGACCCTGGGGTCTGGATTGAGGACTACATCCTTCATATCCATATGGCTCGAGGAGATGATCTCCACGCCATCAAGTACTTACCCCTCAAGCTCAAAGGGCCAGCTCGTCACTGGCTTAAAGGCCTCCCCGAAAGCTCCATTGAAAGTTGGGAAGAGCTCGAAGACGCCTTTCGGGCAAATTTTCAAGGGACTTATGTCCGACCTCCGGATGCGGACGATTTGAGTCATATAACTCAACAGCCCGGAGAGTCAGCCCGAAAGCTTTGGAACAGGTTTCTTACTAAAAAGAACCAGATTGTCGACTGTCCGGACGCCGAAGCCTTGGCAGCTTTTAAGCATAGCGTCCGTGACGAATGGCTCGCCAGACACCTCGGCCAAAATAAGCCGAGAACGATGGCCGCATTAACAAACCTCATGACCCGCTTTTGCACGGGTGAGGACAGCTGGCTAGCCAGATGCAGCACCAGCGACCCCAGTACATCTGAAGTTAGAGATGGAAACAGGAAATCATGGTGCAACAGCAATAACAAACACCAGAATAAAGAAGACGGCACGAAGGGCACGGCAGTAAACACCTGATTCAAAAGCTCTCGGCCAGGTCAGCAAAAGCCGCCCTCTAAAGGCACCAGGGATGAACTGTCCAGCCTCAACAAAATTCTGGACCAAGTATGTCAGATCCATAGTACCCCTGGTAAACCTGCTAATCATACCCACAGAGAATGTTGGGTCTTCAAGCAGTCCGGCAAGCTCAACGCCGTACACAAGGGGGAGGATACACCAAGTGAAGACGAGGACAAGCCTCCCAAGCAAGACACTGGGGAACAAAAGAAATTTCCACCAAAAGTCAAAACAGTAAACGTGTTACACGTGATCAAGGGAAAAAACAATGCGGCACTCCTAGGAAAATATACCAAAGTGCCTGTCACCGCAAAGTCCTGCCACTGGTCGTCTCAACTGATCACTTTCAATCATCGCGATTACTCAGCAAGTATCCAACGTGCAGGATGGGCTGCCCTGGTATTAGACGCAGTAATTGGCGGATATCACTTCACACGAGTCTTGATGGACGGCAGCAGCAATCTAAACCTAATATATCAGGATACAATCCGCGGGATGGGGTTAGACCCAACAAAAATTCGCCATAGCAATACTACCTTTAAAGGAGTAACGCCAGGCCTAGGGGCTCGTTGTACGGGCTCCCTCCTACTACAAGTTATATGCGGCTTCCCCGATAACTTCCGTCGCGAGCATCTAACCTTTCACATCGCTCTGTTCCAAAGTGGCTATCAAGTACTGCTCGAACGCGAAGCTTTCGCTCACTTAAACGCAATACCACACTACGCCTCCCTCACACTCAAGATGCCCGGTCCACGTGGCATCATTTCAGTGAACGGAAATATCAAGCGATCTCTATGCGCCGAAGAGAGTGTGGCTGCCTTGGCAGCCGCACATTAAAGGCGCCCGGACCAGCAAAAGCATCCAATAGGTCGTCAAGACCTCAGACACAACTAATCAAGTCCGGCTCCGCTATCTATACCGAATAAATGGTCACACCCCTATTTGTCAATAGAAAGGGGCTCAACGCGCGCAGACAAGTGGCAATTTCTTCTCATCTTGAATTATACATGGTTTCTTTAAAAACTATCCTTTTGCACGACAACTTTTTCACCCAAATTCCCCTCTTTTACAGACGATCATCGTGCTACACCCGTCCAGGGTACGGCACAACGGAGACACAGGCGCAGACATGCAGCAGGGACCCGCTCCAAAGATTCTTTTTAGATTAAGACCCTGCGTAAACCTTTTTTACTATCTCTTATTGATACATATCCACCATTGAGAAGGATGCTGACGTCTTGGCATGTGGCCACGCCAGAACAATGCACGTACCTGGATACAAGGGGCTTCTTACAAAGGCCATTATTTAGGCCCGGTTTATACCACAAATACCGAATACCCTAGGGAGTGTTCGGCGTCACGAGTTTGGCCCTATATGCATCAGCTTCGAATCATTGTCTTTGGTCAAATGTTGGGTTTGCCCAGCTCCTGTGTTTTGGTGCCTTACGTTCCGCTTTACCGGCTAAGGTAGCACCAGGAGAACTACTGCGATTGTGCCCTGGTTCATCCGGACGAGCACCTCGGTAGAGAAAGCCGAAAACTGACTGTCATGATATAGCATGAGACTGGTCAACCACTCGATGACCTGTTGGAATGTTAGAATTCCTCCCTTAACGAAGGGCCGTTTTCCGGCCAGGCATGTACGCACCCCGGAATCGGGAGAGTGCGGAGCCACCAGGGGCTATCTAGTAGCCCCACTGTCAAACTCCTATGGCTAAGTGAAAGTGCTAAAGCATTATAGTCCGGTTGCCTCGCTCGCTCCGCTATCACCTCCTTAATAGGACCAAGACATTGGGTTGGGTTAAGTGTGAACGTGTGTTTTTTGCGAGCACCTCCGCATTATATGCGTGGGGGTTGAAGCCGACGGCTGCAATCTTTCAGGTTATACACATGTATACATAAACGGCCGCCCAGGAGGCATCATATTACTTTTAGTAAAAAGTATAAAAATAGCCTTATAAAAATCTATAAGAGCATTTCGCTTACAATGAGATTACATATCACTCAAACATAATATTTTTTGAGCATTGGCTCTATCAAACGAGCACCCTCAAGAACTTCTTCAAAGTAGTGCTCAGCAGCCATTCGGCCTATGGCCGAATCCCGCGCTGCAACAATGGTAGCATCCATCTCCACCCAGTATGCTTTAACACGGGCAAAGGCCATCTGTGAGCCCTCTATGCACGCCGACCTCTTCATCGCATTAATGCGCGGCACCACGTCAAGGAACTGCTGCACCAAGCTGAAATAGTTGTTCGGTTTTGGCCCTTCCGGCCATAGCTGATCCACAACAGACCTCATGGCGCGTCCGGACAACCTATTCAGTTCGGCTCATTCGGATAATTGGTCAGTCAATGAAAGCGGACGCTCAGGAGAATGGAATTGTGTCCAAAAGAGCTGGTCCACTTCACGGTCCGTCTGACCCTGGAAGTACTTGACTGCATCGGCAGCGCTCGCCGCCAAATCCATATACACATCCTCCGAACTCCACAGCCGATCTAGAGGGGCATACCGTGCATCCCCAAACTTCCTCCACAACATAAAGGATTTCCCAGCTACAATATCCCCGGCTTCCCGTAGCTCCTCCTTCTTCGCCCTCATAGCAGAGTGGATGTCTTTCCTCGTCGCAGCAGCCTTCTCAAGGTCCGATGCCTTCACTAGGTTTTCCTTTTCAAGAACCCAGCAGCGGTCGGTGGCGGCTTTTAATTCAATGGCCATCTTGGCCATCTTATCTCGGCTCTCGCCATGCGCGGCCTTCTCGGCTTTCAACTCTTCGGCCGCCTTCAAAGCAGCCACATTACCAAACCTCGCTTGTTCCTTGGCTCAGGCAAGTTCTGCCCGCAAGGCTTCAACAGTGGCAGCTCCATCTGCAGTCACAACATATTAAAGATACTGGCATCATGCTGCTCTTACTATGTGGCGTTTACCAGATAATGACACTTACCCTGTGCCTCATCAAGCCTTTTGTTAACAAGCTCGATGTCGGTGTCTGCCGCATCCAACTGCCATTTTAAATGGGCAAACTCGCTAGTCCGGCTAGCCACCGGAGCTTCCATCACCTGCACATAGAGGCAGTATGCTTATTACCTGGGAATATGATCCTCTGTTCGTCGTCGTTTCTGACGACAACCAGAGTCTCAGGGGCTACTATCTACACAGGGCACACCTAGCATGTGCAGGACTATCATACATTATTTTACATACCTCAAAGCCTGTCAGTAGACTCATAAAAGCTTCATGCAATCCGCTTTCGGCGGACGAGATTCTCTCCATCACCGTATTCATCAACATACGGTGTTCATCTGAGATGGCCGCTCGCCCCACCAACTCCCTCAGAACATCCGATCGCACACCAGACGGTGTCGGACCCTTTTGTCTGCTCTCTTCGGGAGCCGGACACTGGGAGCTTCGGGGGTCAATGGGATTATCTTCTGGCCTCACCGGACTTGGAGAGGCCCTCCGCGACGACACTTCGGCGTCACCCGCTTACGGAGCGGAGGAGTACGGAGGAGGCGTTTCGCTCTCCATCATCTCTGGAAGAAGATCCCCCGAAGACGAGCTCATTTGAGAGGGGATAAGGCCCGAACTGCAAAAATAAATGCGGTGGTTATTTTCTCAAAAGAAAAGGAGGGCATACTTGTACTATTAAAGTATTTCGGGTCACTTATGACTCGCTGGAGAATTGATCCCCCCGCGGACTTTGTGTGGCAAAAGCACCCCCCAAGGTAGGACCCTCTGTGGGAGACTTCTTCTCCCGTTTGGAAGCTTCGGCTTCCGAATCCCCGGGCGCAGTCCTTTTCCTCCTCCGGTCGTATTCCTTCATGGAGACGCTCGCTCCCTCGGTTAGAGTGGGCAGCGTTGGGGGCCCGCGTCCGCCCGTATTATCCTTCCCAGTGTCTTCCTTCAAGGGCTCCGGGCAAGGTGCGACCTGGAGCATCTTTTCCAATACCAGATTGTCCAAACCCTCAGGGAGGGAGGCCGAACACCGAATCAACTTCGCCTTTGTTATCCAGTCCTGGTCAAAAAAGGAACTCTCAGAAATAACTTCGTAACAAATGAGAGATAGTATGTTCGACCGGAAGATTCCTTACCTGTTCGACGATGCGGTTACTGCTCAGGCCCACATCCTCGGTGATTTCCGGACACTCTACCTGAGGTCCGAAGAATGACTTTTACATCTCCTCGTGCGTCAGGCCGAGGAAATTTTGAATGACACGCGGTCCCTCGGGATTGAACTCCCACAAGCGAAGGGGCCGGCGTTTGCAAGGCTGGACTTGACGAACCAGCATAACTTGTATTACCGCAACCAAACTAAAATCTCCATCAAAGAGATCTCTAATGCGGCTTTGCAGTATAGGCACGTCCTTGGCTGGACCCCAGCTCAAACCTCTACTAATCCATGACATCAGTTGTGGGGGAGGACCCGAGCTGAAAACAGGGGCAGCCGCCCACTTGGCACTTCTAGGAGCCGTGATGTAGAACCACTCCTGTTGCCACAATTCAGACACCTTCGGAATGGAACCTTTGGGCCATGGAGCTCCCGTCATCTGGCGTATTGAGGCACCTCCGCACGCAGCATGTTGCCCCTCGATCATCTTCGGCTTTACTTCAAAGGTCTTGAGCCATAGGCCAAAGTGAGGGATAACCCGGAGGAAGGCCTCACACACGACCATAAATGTCATGATATGAAGAAAGGAGTCCGGAGCTAGATCATGGAAATCTAGCCCGTAATAAAACATCAAACCCCTGACGAAAGGATCCAGAGCAAGGCCTAGACCTCGGAGGAAGTGGGAGACGAACATGACGTTCTCGTTGGGTTCGGGGGAGGGGACGGCCTGCCCTCGGGCAGGCAGCCGATGCAAAACCTCGGCGGTCAGATATCTGGCCTCCCTCAACTTTTTGATGTCTTCTTCCGTGACGGAGGAAGGCATCCATCGGCCTTGAAGGCTAGATCCGGACATGATTGAAGGTTCGGAGCACCTGACCTGAACCTTGGGTGTTTGAGCTTGAGGTGGGGGAAGGATTCGATTGAGCACGGGAGGGAAAAAGTAAAAACCTTGTCCCTTTATAAAGAGGGTGCATATCAAGCATCCTCTCCGTGGCCGTTTGGACTTGCCTATAGTCTAGGAGTCCTAGAAGGGGTTGGGTTACCCACGCCCGTATTGATGAGAATCCCGGAATAAGGGGACACGATCTCTGCTTTAACAAGACGTGCCAAGGAAACTGCCTCACATGACACGCTGGGGTGGGACAATAAAACGATTCGAATAAAGGCTTGGCCGTGGTGCGATGTCACACTACGGAATACGTCAGCAGATTGGATTTGTGTAAATATTATTCTCTCTATGGCAATATGTGGAAACTTATTTTGCAGAGCCGGACACTATCTTTGTGTTCAAAATCTTCTATGAAGTACTTGGGGGAGGAACCCGCCTTGCAATGCCGAAGACAATCTGCGCGCCGGACTCGTCGTCGTTGAAGCCTGGTTCAGGGGCTACTGAGGGAGTCCTGGATTAGGGGGTGTCCGGATGGCCGGACTATACCTTCAGCCGGACTCCTGGACTATGAAGATACAAGATTGAAGACTTCGTCCCGTGTCCGGAAGGGACTTTCCTTGGCGTGGAGGGCAAGCTTGGCGATATGGATATGTAGATCTCCTACCATTGTAACCGACTTTGTGTAACCCTAACCCTCTCCGGTGTCTATATAAACCAGAGGGTTTTAGTCCGTAGGACAACATACAGAACAACAATCATACCATAGGCTAGCTTCTAGGGTTTAGCCTCTCCGATCTCGTGGTAGATCTACTCTTGTACTACCCATATCATCAATATTAATCAAGCAGGACGTAGGGTTTTACCTCCATCAAGAGGGCCCGAACCTGGGTAAAACTTCGTGTCCCTTTCCTCCTGTTACCATCCGGCCTAGACGCATAGTTCGGGATCCCCTACCCGAGATCCGCCGGTTTTGACACCGACAGTGTGTGATGCCTGTCAACAAGGAAAAAGTCATCAACTTCCGTTTCTAGTATCTACTTGTGTAGTTAAACATCCTCTCAAAATTGTGTTCTCAGATGTATGGGGCCCTGCCCAAACCTCAGTTACTGGTCATAATTATTATGTCATTTTTCTTGATGCTTATAGTCGGTTCACTTGGCTCTATTTTCTTAAGCGCAAATCCGATGTGTTTAGTGTGTTTCTTCAGTTTCAAACTCATGTCCCTCGGTAAAATAATAATTCATGTTCAGTCTGATTGGGGGGAGAATACTGTAACCTCAACACGTATTTGGGTAAACTTGGGATTACACATCGTGTCTCGTGCCCACATACACATCAGCAGAATGGTGTTGCTGAACGTAAGCATCGTCACATAGTGGAAACTGGCTTAACTCTTTTGGCACATGCACATGCATCTGTACCTTTTCGTTTTTGGACCGATGCTTTCTCTACGGCCTGCTTTCTTATCAATAGGCTTCCTACACGAGTACTAGCCATGAAAACTCCCATTAAATGCTTGCTTCAAGAAACACCTGATTATACCTTTCTGAAAGTGTTTGGTTGTGCCTGTTGGCCGCATCTTCGACCATACAACAATCGCAAACTTGAGTTTCATTCTAAAAGTATGTCTTTCTTGGGTATAGCTCTCTGCATAAAGGATACAAGTGTCTCCATGTTCCCTCAAATCGTGTTTACATATCCCGTGATGTTATCTTTGATGAGAACCACTATCCTTTCTCTCATTTTTTTGGAGTCACAACCTTCTTCACATTCTACTCTACCATCACTTGTTTCGTCTGACCAATTTGTAGATGTTGCATATTCTCCTATTTTGCTTCCTCACCATGGTGCAGGTACCGGACGCGGTGCTCGTCTTCAGCTTCTAGATGATGAAGAAGCCGCCCCTGATGCACCTTAAGTCGATTGCCTGGTCATGCATGGCTCGGACGTCAATCGCGTCCAAGGAGGGGCGAGCCATACGGTAGCAGTTCCAACTGAGCCGGAGCGAGTCAAGCCGACGCCGACTCCCTTCACAGTAGGCAGCTCAGCCATCGAGTCGTCCCTGGACTCGGATGTGTCGTGCACCCTTGGGCTTTCCTTGTCCACGACTTGCGATGCGCCCTCGACGCCCTCGTCAGTACGCCATGCAGATGCTGGCCCAGATGCAACCTCGCCGGAGTTGGAGTCTCCTCGCTCGGGATCGCCTACTCCTACTCCATCTCCGGTTCCGCCACAGCATGTGGTTGCTCCTCGACGTGTGCACACACGTAGCCAGAGTGGTATTTTTCAACCAAATCAACAAACAGATGGTACCGTTGCATGGCTAGCTGCCTGTATGGTGCACAAAATTTCTGATCTGACGTCTGAGCCAACACATATTCACACAGCAATGGGAATACCTCACTAGAGATCTACCATCGAACAAGAATTTTTTGCACTACAACAAAATAAGACCTGGACACTTGTGCCTCCTATCTCAGGAGTAAATGTGATTGACTCTAAATGGGTTTTTAAGGTCAAGAAGCATGATGATGGATCGGTTGAATGCTATAAGGCTCGTCTGGTTGCCAAAGGTATTAAGCAACGCTATGGTCTTGATTACAAAGACACTTTCGGTCCTGTTATCAAGCCTACCACTATACGTCTTCTTCTTTCATTGGCAGTTACTCGTGGTTGGTCTCTTCGTCAGTTGGATGTTCATAATGCATTTCTTCATGGTATATTAGAGGAAGAGGTTTACATGCGGCAACCCCCTAGGTTTATTGATACTGATAGGCCTCATCATCTTTGATGGTTGGTCAAGGCAATTTATGGTCTCAAACAGGCTCCTCGTGCCTGGCATGCTCGTCTTGGATCAACTCTTTGGTCACATGGTTTTGTTCCATCTACTGCAGACACATCTTTGTTTCTTCTTCAGCGCCCTGAGGTCACTATGTATCTATTGGTTTATGTTGATGATATTATTCTCATCAGTTCTTTGTCTGCTGCCGCCGACCGACTGATAGTAAATCTTCGACATGACTTTGCTGTGGAGGATCTTGGTCCGCTTCACTATTTTTTGGGTCTGGAGGTTACACATACTGCTAATGGTCTCTCTCACTCAAAAAAATTCCCTGGATCTCCTTCGACGTGCTGGGATGTTAAAGTGTAAGCCTGTCTCTACACCCATGTCTATGACTGAAAAGCTTTCTCTGATGCTGGTGTGCTCCTTGGTGCCGATGACGCTACTAACTATCACAGTATTGTTGGTGGATTGCAATACCTCACCATCACTCGACCAGATATTTCCTTTGCGGTTAACCGTGTCTGCCAGTATCTTCATTCACCTCGTGACACCCACTAGTCTGCAGTTAAACGCATACTGCATTATGTTCGTCTCACTGCATTATTTGGTCTTCATCTTTGGCCTGCATCTTGTATGCTATTGTCTGCTTTCTCTGATGTAGACTGGGCAGGAAGCCCTGATGATAGATGATCCACGGGGGGATATGCTGTGTTTTTGGTTTGAATTTGATCGCCTGGAATGCTCGGAAGCAACCCACTGTCTCTCGGAGTAGTACAGAAGCTGAGTACAAGGCTGTAGCTAATGCTACTGCCAAATTTATTTGGGTACAATCCTTGATACGAGAGTTGGGTGTTCGTTAAAACATGCCTCCGGTTCTCTGGTGTGACAATGTTGGAGCCACTTATCTCTCATCTAATCTTGTCTTCCATGCACGGACGAAGCATATTGAAGTTGATTTCCATTTTGTGAGGGAGTGTGTTGCACATAAGCTATTACAAATCAAGTTCATCTCTTCTAAGGATCAACTTGCTGATGTCTTTACCAAGACACTGCCGCTTCCCTTGTTTGAAGTCTGTCGGTGCAATCTCAACCTTCTTGACACTGGTTAAGATTGAGGGAGGGTGTTAGACTCCGTATTGTATACAACTAGGATTAGACTTTCCTTACATATCCTATAGTTGTAACAACCCCTTGATATATATAAATAGACCGGCCACACCCTTATGTGCGTGCGATTCCTCAACCCCTCAAACCTGAACGTATTACATGCTCTGAGGCCACGGGCTAGCTGGTTATGTCCCACAATGAATGGCAGCGGCGAGGACATGCGCTGCCTCACCTTGCACCTCCAACACATCCATCAGATCTAAGGTCCCGGAGCCACCATGGTTGGTGGCCTCAAGTCCTAGATCCAATGGGTTGCCAACGACTTGGGCTCCATCCGCGGTTGTCCGAGAGGATGCGTGCGCCTGTTGCATGGACAATGTTGATTGCCTTGGCATCTCTGCTAGATCTCGGCCTTCTTGCCGCCCCAGATGGATCAGGCGTGGGTGTTGCGCATTGCAGATTGGTCTGCCTTGCTCTAGATCTGAGGCCATGTCATCTCCTTGTCCAACGGGTCTGGGCAGGGCTATCTCCAGCTATATCGTAGTCTGTCGTGATGTGATTCATACACCATGTTTGTGCATGTTGTCACCACTTTGGCCTGCGCGGTTGCGGATAGTAGTGCCACCGAAAGGTCTTATCGAGGGTTTCTCTCTCCAGAACCTATGGTTGCCTCAGAAGTCAGATGCGATCTATGGACGATGGCTTGACACAGAGCTAATGGGTGTGCAACGGCAATCGGTTTTCTAGCCCAAAGTGTGCACGTGCTAGGATTCAGGGAAAGTGGTGGTGACGACACATGATTGACTTCGATGGTGGTGCTTCTCGAGTGCCTGGTGTCAAGCTCTGGGGTGAAAATCTAGGTCTGACCCGAGTTGGTTATACTTGGTAATGGCGATATTTTTGTGTCGTTACCTTGTTGAAAGCATTGCTCGGATATGCTCGAACTAGTTTTTAAGGGCGAAAACCAAGATTCTGCCTTTTGGTGGTTGGATCCAGGGACAATGGCTCTCGAGCATCGCTCCCTGCTACCTCTTGAGCACTGCGTTGGATTTCCCCGAAGAGGAAGGGATGATGCAGCAAAGTAGCGTAAGTATTTCCCTCAGTTTTTGAGAACCAAGGTATCAATCCAGTAGGAGGTTGCGCACGCGTCCCCTAGTACATGCACAAAGCAAATAACTCCTCGCAACCAACGCGATAAGGGGTTGTCAATCCCTTCACTGTCACCTACGAGAGTGAGATCTGATAGATATGATAAGATAATATTTTTTGTATTTTTGTGATAAAGATGCAAAGTAAAATAAAGGCAAAGTAAAAAAGCAAAGGAAATAACTAAGTATTGGAAGATTAATATGATGAAGATAGACCCGGGGGCCATAGGTTTCACTAGTGGCTTCTCTCAAGAGCATAAGTATTTTACGGTGGGTGAACGAATTACTGTTGAGCAATTGACAGAATTGAGCATAGTTATGAGAATATCTAGGTATGATCATGTATATAGGCATCACGTCTGAGACAAGTAGACCGACTCCTGCCTGCATCTACTACTATTACTCCACTCATCGACTGCTATCTAGCATGCATCTAGAGTATTAAGTTCATGAAAACAGAGCAACGCCTTAAGCAAGATGACATGATGTAGAGGGATAAATTCATGCAATATGATAAAAAACCCATCTTGTTATCCTCGATGGCAACAATACAATACGTGCCTTGCTGCCCCTACTGTCACTGGGAAAGGACACCGCAAGATTGAACCCAAAGCTAAGCACTTCTCCCATTGCAAGAAAGATCAATCTAGTAGGCCAAATGATGTAGGGTAGAACCCTAATCGCCCGATCTTTCACGAAAGGAGCGGATCCCGCGAAGAACACGATGAACACAAAGAGGGAAATGAGGGAAAACGGGGGAAAACACAAGGGGAAACACCAGAGGAACACTCAAACTAACAAGAACAAGTCACACATGTGCTAGATCCTCGGATACATAGAACGATACACGAATCCACGGATAACTAAGGACGATACAAGGGTAGCCGGTTCTTCTCCGTGAGGAGGTCTTGATGTTCTTCTCCAAAAGGAGGTCTTGAATCTAAAGGGATCTTCTCCGAAGAGGCCGCGGTCTCTCACGAGGATTAGATCCGATGTGGATGAGCGAAGCTCTATCTCTAAGTATGAGATAAACCAACGCTAACCCTAGAAAGTCGTACGGGATAGAGTATATATAGTCTAGGTGACGAAAGGGTACACAGGCCTCGGCCCAAGTGGTTGCGCGCAGGCAGGGCCGGAAGTTCCGGGCTAGGCTGGAAGTTCCAGGCGCCGGAGGTTCCGGGGAGGGTCCGGCCTAACTAGAGAGTTGGCGCGGTGGAGATGTGTTGGCATCCGGGGGCCGGAAGGTCCGGGCAGGCCAGAGGTTCCGGGCGCCGGAAGGTCCGGGACGGGGTCCGGGCTAACCCGAGAGTTGGCACGCCTGGGCTGGTCGAAGTCATCGGCGGCCGGAAGCTCCGGGTCGGCCGGAAGGTCCGGGGGCCGGAAGTTCCGGGCTCTGGCTGGAGGTTCCGGGCTGTCCAGAGTGTTGACGCCTGTCTCTTCTTCTACATTCCTCGGCTCCGAGTCTTGAGCGTTGTACCTGATGACACATAGTATCTCGGACTTAGGCAGCAGCCATGTCTCACTCGAAGAGGGGGAAAACTCAAGTAGGAGTGATGTCACCTCGGATTGAATAGCACGTGCCCTAGCCCTTGTCATGGGTCCACTTGGAGCTTGGATAGTTGAGGTGGCGTCCATGGGGATGGTCATGGGATGCTCCGCATCATCTCCCATCCCTTGGGGAAGATCCGTCCTCGGATCAAATTCTTCATCACCATGGAAGGGAGAGAGATCTTTGATGTTGAAGATGTCGCTTACGTTGTATTTGTCGCTCGGGAGGTCGATCTTGTAAGCGTTGTCGTTTTAGCGTGCAAGCACCTTGAATGGTCCATCCGCGCGTGGTCGAAGTTTGGACTTGCGTTCTTGGGGAAAACGGTCCTTGCGAAGGTGTAGCCACACGAGGTCTCCAATGTTGAAAATCATAGGGTGCTTGTTGACGTTGAGCTTTGTCGCAAGGCGTTGTACTTGGCGCTCGATGGTGTTTCTTGTATCTTCATGCACCTTCTTGATATGGGTCGCTCTTGCACTTGCGTCCAGATTGATTCGCTCTTGGAGAGGTAGAGGTAGAATATCCAATGGTGACAAAGGGTTGAATTCGTAGACGACCTCGAAAGGGGACTTGCCAGTTGTTGAGTGTCTTGCTCGGTTGTAGGCGAACTCGGCAATGGGTAGACACTCCTCCCACTTCTTGATGTTCTTCTTGATGAGTACTCGAAGTAGAGAGGAGAGTGTGCGGTTTATCACCTCCGTTTGGCCGTCGGTTTGAGGATGGTACGTTGTGGAGAAGAGTAGCTTGATTCCGAGCTTGTCGCATAGGGTCTTCCAAAAGTAGCTAAGGAACTTGACGTCGCGGTCTGAGACGATGGTTTTTGGCACACCATGGAGACGCAAAATTTCCCTACAAAAGAGATTAGCAACATGTGAAGCATCGTCTATCTTGTGGCAAGGAATAAAATGTGCCATTTTTTAGAAACGGTCCACAACGACAAATATAGAATCTTTCCCATTTCGAGTTCTAGGCAAAGCAAGTACAAAGTCCATGCTAATGTCTTCCCAAGGTTGGTATGGAATCGGTAAAGGCATATAGAGAGCATGAGATTGAGCTTTGGACTTAGCTTTGCGACATGTAGAACACCGGTTGGTGAAACGATTGACATCCCGAAACATTTTAGGCCAAAAGTAGCTCTTCGAGAGCGTGGCGAACATCTTGTCGCATCCGAAGTGTCCCATTAAGCCTCCTCCATGAGATTCCTGCAAAAGCAACAAACGAAGAGAGGACTCGGGTCTCGGGGCAGACTAAGGCATAGCCTAGTGGTGGGAAGGGGATGATGCCTTCCCACCCACCCAGGTTCAAGGCATGGTACTTGCAATTTGGGTTTGTTGCACCAATTATACTGTAAGGGGTTCCCTTACAGTCTTCCTGTCAAAAAAAAAGAGAGGACTCGGGAATGCAAAGTTTGTTAGCTCTCATAAGATAGCCATCTTTGATGTAATAGGGTTCCCAAGATGTATTCGACAAACACTTGGCATAAGGAATGGCAAAAGTTGCATCATGCTCATATAAGTCTTTGATATGCTCGAAGCCAATGACATCTAACTCAAGTTGCGTGACAAGCATGCAAATGCGGGAAAGAGCATCCGCTACTATGTTTTCTTTACCCTTGATGTACTTGATGACATAGGGAAAAGACTCAATGAATTCACTCCATTTAGCATGATGCTTGTTCAACTTAGTTTGACCCTTAAGATACTTGAGAGTCTCATGATCGGTATGAATGATAAACTCATGGGGACGAAGGTAATGTTCCCATTCATGTAAAACATGGACTAAAGCATATAGCTCTTTGTCATAGATGGGATAATTGAGTTGCACTCCGGAAAGTTTCTCACTAAAGTAAGCTATGGGGCGCTTCTCTTGCGTTAACACACCTCTTATGCCATTACCACTAGCATCGCAATGAATTTCAAAAGGTTTGTCGAAGTTGGGTAAAGCAAGCACGGGAGCATGAGTAAGCAAATTCTTAAGCTCATTGAATGCAGTATCTTGGGATGGTCCCCAAACAAAATGCGCATTCTTCTTGCTCAAGGCATGCAAAGGCGAAGAAATGGTGCTAAAATCCTTCACAAAGAGATGATAGAAACCCGCAAGACCAAGAAAACTACGCACGTGATGCAAGTTGGTTGGTTGCGGCCAAGTCTTAATAGCATTGATCTTGGACTCATCTACATGAACACCCTTAGAAGAAACAAACAAAACCCAAGAAAACGAGCTTATCAACACCAAAAAGGCATTTCTCCATATTAGCATAGAGGCGCTCTTTTCTAAGAGTTTGCAAAACGGTGCGGACATGGGTGACATGCTCTTTGATAGATTTGCTAAACACAAGAATGTCATCAAAGTAGACCACAACAAATATACCAATGTAAGTGTGAAAGACATGATTCATAAGGCGCATAAAAGTGCCCGGTGCTTCCAAGAGACCCATAGGCATGACTAACCACTCATACAAACCAAACTTGGTTTTGAATGCGGTCTTCCATTCATCACCCTCTTGTATGCGGATTTGATAGTAACCACTCTTAAGATCAATTTTGGAAAATATAGTGGCACCACTAAGCTCATCTAGCATATCATCTAGGCGTGGAATGGGATACCTATAGCGAACGGTGATAGCATTGATAGGTCTCAATCGGAGCACATGCAAAAGCTACTGTCACGTTTTGGCACAAGAATGACCGGTATGGCACAAGGGCTCAAACTTTCACGCACATTTCCATGGTCTATGAGATGCTTTACTTGCCTTTGAATTTCTTTGGTTTCTTCGGGGTTGACGCGGTAGGGAGCTTTGTTCGTAAGCGGTGCTCCGGGGATGAGGTCGATGCGGTGCTCAATGCCTCGTAGTGGAGGTAGTCCCGGAGTTAGCTCATCGGGGAAAACATCTTGAAATTCCTGCAATAAAGAAGATAACACCAAGGGTAGATTGTGAGAGGTGTTAGTTTGTGGTTCCTTGTCCTTGCACAATAGGACATAGTGTAGGACACTCGATGGGTTCTCACACACTTCCCTCATCTCACGTTTGGTGGCAAATAGAACTAAGTTTTTCTTGTCGCTCATCGTGGAGGCACTCAATTTGGGCTTGTGGCGCTCAGTCTGTTTTTGGTGCTCACTCTCTCACCATTCTCTCCATGATGGGTGGCTTGCTTATCGGTGATCACTTGGCTTGGAGACATAGGTCGTAACACAAACTCCTTTCCTTTCATCTTGAAGCTATAGTGCTTTGTACGCCCATTGTGGACGACTCCTCTATCGAATTGCCATGGCCGTCCAAGGATAAGATGACAAACGGTCATTGGGATGACGTCGCACTCAAAGGTGTCTTCGTAGGCGCCGATTTTGAAGGAGACTTGTACTCGGTGCTCGACTTGGATGGTGCCGGAGTCACTAAGCCATTGCACTTTGTATGGATGTGGATGCTTCGTCTTGGGCAATTGGAGCTTGGATCAAAGTTCTTCACTTGCGAGATTATGACAACTCCCTCCATTGATGATGACCTTGACGGATCGTCCATTGATGCCGGCCTTGGTGTGGAATATGGGGCGTCGTTGGTCTTCTTCTTGGTGATGTTGGAGGGTCAAGACTTTGGAGACAACAAGTGCGGGACTTGAGTCTTCATCACAAAATACTTGTTCTTCTTCATTGTTCACTTGGCGGTGCATGGCGACTTGCTCGAGGGCTTCCATTTCACCTTCACTCATGGAGTCATAAGTGCCATCGTCCTTGAAGACCATGGTTCACTTGTTGGCGCACTCGTAGGACTTGTGGCCTCGGCCTCCGCAAGTGAAACACTTGAAGGAACTCGTCTTGACGGTCTCATCGGTTGGGGTTGATGATGATTAAGCTCTCGGCTTGAAGTTGCTCGTAGTAGGATTGCTTGTAGTTGGCGAAGCTTTCTTGGAAGTCGACTTGTCGATGTTGGAAGTAGAAGGTCTTGTAGTCAGTGTTGGAGTCGTTGAAGCTTGGTTATTGGAGAAGCCGTAGGACTTGGATGATAACTTCGCATAAGCGTGCTCTCATGACATCCTTCATTTGCGCCCAAGTAGTGATGGGTGGATCACCTCTTGCCTCTCGGCGCTCAATGACTTGTTCCCACCAAATGAGCACATAGTCTTGGAACTCAAGGGATGCCATTGCGATCTTCTTCTCTTCTTCATAATTGTGCAAACGGAAAATCTTGTCAATGAAAGGTACTCTTCGGGATCGTTGCTTCCGTTGAACTTGGGCATGGTGAACTTGAGCTTGCCATAGAGTTGCTCTTCATTGTGTTGGGGTCGGGGATGATGACGCCCATGTTGTAGATGATTGTTCAACTCGTGGTGCTCTTGACCCAGAGGGTTGATATCCTCATGTTGCTCTTGTCGTGGAGGATTTCCATTGTCTTCATGCTCTCGATGAACTTGATGGTGTTGGCGAGCTTGTGGAGGATCTTCGCGAGCTCGAAGAGGAACTTGACGATGCACGCGAGCGTGAAATCTTTGTTCTTGAATTTCTTCGCGATGTGCTTCCTCTTGTTCACGGGCTTGTCGGCTTCGGTCGGCAACGGCTCGACTTGAATTGCGTAGAGCTTGTTGCGCCGCAAGTGCTTGAGCGTCACGGATTTGTTGTGCTTGACGTTGTGCCTCGGCATCTTGGGCATTTTGGTGTAGACGCGCTCGCTCTTCCTCTTCATGTTGGCATTGTCGTTGCCGTTCTCGTGCAAGCGCAAAGGCTTCTTGAGTTTGACGTTGTCGGCGCTTTTGAGAGTCGGTGTCTCTTAGGGGATTGAGGCTTGCTTGACGGTCAGCGCGCGCGGCTCGACGAAGAGTGTTCGATGTCGGTGTACTTGAGCCGGAGAGTGTAAAGTCGGAGTGGCGGCTTGAACGGCTCCTTCTTGAAGTGGAAGACGAACGGTTGAGCAACAAAGCACGAATTTCGTCCATCCTTGCGTCATTCTCTTGCTTGTGATCGTCGAGCTTGTGGTCGAAGTAGTCCTTTGTATGTTTCTCGAAAAGTCGCAAGTCGGCGGCAAGGTTGTCGATGCGTTCACTCATAGCTTGTTGCTCTTGATGCAAAGCACGTTGTGCACCAAAGAGGTGACTCTTGGTGACGAAAGAGTTCATGTTGTCGTCTTGCTCCATGAAGAGTGGGTTGGTAGAAGTACTTGGCCTATCCATCATTCCAAGACAAATGTGAGTGGTAGAAAGAGAAGAACGAGTACCAAATGTACCTTGACCGAAGTTGAAAGTGGATCGAGGATCACTCCAATGTAGGACAAGGAAATAGCACAATTGGTACGAGTTCTTGTCGGTTTCTCACACCTACACAAGTAAAAGCTTTTGGTGGGGCTTGGTTAGGATGGTGGCACAAAATCTGATGCAATTGTAAGTGAGCTTCAATAATGTTGGAAAAGATTCGCAAGATGCAATGTAACAAGTAGACCAAGCATATAAGGTATCGGAAACACAAGGGCAAAAAGATAAGTGGGGTTGTGCAACCAAGGGTGAGCCAAAATGTGGAATCCACAAAAATGCTCTTGTTGCACAACACTAGAGAGACGCTAGCACGATTGCACGATAGGCGGATACAAGACTTGTGCACAACCTACTTAGCAAAAATGCAACGACTTCTATCCCAAATATTTTGTATGCAAGGTGTTGCTATGATATGATCCAAGATGATCGAGTATGACAATCTTAATGGTGTATGATGTTATGGTTCTTGCTTAAAAGCTTGGTTGGCTCTTTGATGTTTGGGCTCTTTTCTCATGAAATGCTTGACGAACCAAGATAGCAAGTGGGTATGCGATGACAACTTTGTGACACAAGAGATGATACCAATATAGGCAACAATGATGTATGTATGCTATGGGAAGTATGATCACTAATGTGCACAAGTCTCGTTGCCGGCAATACTCAATGGTTAGTCTTGATGGGTAAGCAATGCAAAGGAGTAAGGCTATGATGGCTATCAATGTGATGGCAAGAGTGATATGTCCAATACCAAGATGAGGTTACCAGTCTTGCTTCCAGTATGGTGTCAAAATGGTGCCACGAATACCAAGTCGTAGTCGAGGTGGTCGTTGTTGATGACGCGTCCGTGGCAAATATGAGCGGCGGTGATGTCGATGTCGAACCGTACCTAGATAGCTGAAACACAAAAGGATACGATAGCGCAACTCAATTCTCAAACCTCAAAGTAGCAATTGTGTCGGAGAGCGAAACGGTCCAAAAATAGTTGGGTTACGCGGAAGTGGTGGAGGTATGTGGAAGTATATATGGTATATGGTGAGCACCGGAACAAAATTTGGTGGAAATTGGGCGGAGTTATGGAAGTAGTGCGGACTTTCTGTCTAAGCTAGAAGTTCCGGGCAAGACGGAGGGTCCGGAGGTTCCGGGCAAGGCTGGAAGGTCCGGTGGCCGGAAGTTCCGGGCTGGACTGGACGTTCCGGTGGTCGTGATTCTGCCAGGAACAGAGACTTCGGGATCGTGTATTTGGGCGGAAAAACTTGGGGAAAAGCCCAAATCAGAAGGGGAAAAAGAAGAAATTGGAGGAAAAGAAGGGTGGGGAGGCTAGATCTACGAGCCACACACAAAATTCACGGATCAAAACCAACAGAATCTCAACACACCAACAAATCACAAAAAAAATTGGGGGCTATTTTTGGTGGGGATTTTCGGATTAGGACGAAAAACAACAAAATTAGGCTAGAAACACAACGGGGAGGCTCCGAAATCGTGATCAACCTTGCTCTAGATACCAAGATGATGTAGGGTAGAACCCTAATCGCCCGATCTTTCACGAAAGGAGCGGATCCCACAAAGAACACGATGAACACAAAGAGGGAAACGAGGGAAACGGGGGAAAACACAAGGGGAAACACAAGAGGAACACTCAAACTAACAAGAACAAGTCACACATGTGCTAGATCCTCGGATACATAGAACGACACACGAATCCACGGACAACTAAGGACGATACAAGGGTAGCCGGTTCTTCTCCGTGAGGAGGTCTTGATGTTCTTCTCCAAAAGGAGGTCTTGAATCCAAAGGGATCTTCTCCGAAGAGGCCGCGGTCTCTCACGAGGAGTAGATCCGATGTGGATGAGCGAAGCTCTATCACTAAGTATGAGCTAAACCAACGCTAACCCTGGAAAGTCGTACGGGATAGAGTATATATAGTCTAGGTGACGAAAGGGTACACGGGTCTCGGCCCAAGTGGCTGCACGCAGGCAGGGCCGGAAGTTTTGGGCGTCGGAGGTTCCGGGGAGGGTCCGGCCTAACCAGAGAGTTGGCGCGGTGGAGATGTGTTGGCATCCGGGGGCCGGAAGGTCCGGGAAGGCCGGAGGTTCCGGGTGCCGAAAGGTCCGGGACAGGGTTCGGGCTAACCCGAGAGTTGGCACGCCTGGGCTGGTCGAAGTCATCGGCGGCCGGAAGCTCCGGGTCGGCCGGAAGTTCCGGGCTCTGGCCGGAGGTTCCGAGCTGTCCAGAGTGTTGATGCCTGTCTCTTCTTCTACAGTCCTCGGCTCCGAGTCTTTAGCATTGTACCTGATGACACATAGTATCTCGGACTTAGGCAGCAGCCATGTCTCACTCGAAGAGGGGGGAAACTCAAGTAGGAGTGATGTCACCTCGGATTGAATAGCACGTGCCCTAGCCCTTGTCATGGGTCCACTTGGAGCTTGGATAGTTTAGGAGGCGTCCATGGGGATGGTCGTGGGATGCTCCGCATCACCAAACCAAACTGATAATTCGAAGAGACTTGCAAAGATAACCAATCATACATAAAAGAATTCAGAGAAGATTCAAATATTGTTCATAGATAAACTTGATCATAAACCCACAGTTCATCATTCTCAACAAACACACCGCAAAAAGAAGATTACATCGAATAGATCTCCACAAGAGAGGGGGAGAACATTGTATTGATATCCAAAAGGAGAGAAGAAGCCATCTAGCTAATAACTATGGACCTGAAGGTCTGAGGTAAACTACTCACACTTCATTGGAGAGGCTATGGTGTGGATGTAGAAGCCCTCCGTGATGGATGCCCCCTCCGATGGAGCTCCGGAACAGGCCCCAAGATGAGATCTCGTGGATACAGAAAGTTACAGCGATGGAATTAGGGTTTTGGCTCTGTATCTGATCGTTTGGGGGTATGCAGGTATATATAGGAGGGAGGAGTACGTCGGTGGAGCAACAGGGGGCCCACGAGGGTGGAGGGCGTGCTTGGGGGGGCAGGCGCGCCCCCTACCTCGTGGCTTCCTCCTTTTTTCTTTACGTAGGGTCCAAGTCTCCTGGATCATGTTCGGTGAGAAAATCACGTTCCCGAAGGTTTCATTCCGTTTGGACTCCGTTTGATATTCCTTTTCTTCGAAACCCTAAAATAGGCAAAAAAAACAGCAATTCTGGGCTGGGCCTCCGGTTAATAGGTTAGTCCCAAAAATAATATAAAAGTGGAAAATAAAGCCCAATAATGTCCAAGACAGTAGATGATATAGCATGGAGCAATCAAAAATTATAGATACGTTGGAGACGTATCACTCCCTTTCTGAAGGTGTTGTTGCTGAAGAACCTTATTGTCCTTGTGTTGTCATTGTCCTGGTGCGAATATGGTCGTTATTTTAGTTTATCGATCGCGGATTTGATCTCTTTGGGTGCAAGTGAAATTGAGGTTTATCTCTGCTTATCACCCACAATCACATGGTGAGACAGAGATGTCATTTATAGTCTATATCTTTCTATATATGAAAAGTCAAGAAATTCTCATCGAAACATCGAGAATTTATGCATATAGAAAACTCTAAAGAAAAAAAGGAGACCCATGCCATGGCAAAACCAGGTGTGCCTCCCGAAGGTAGAAAGCTATCATTTTTGTGACTTCATAAAACGCGGCCTCTTTATTTGCGGATAAAATGTGATACATTTGGCTTACTGAATTGGTAATCAATCGAGCAATTCATTAAACGATATCTGTATTATGAGTACCTCAAGAAAATACTTTTCTTGTCACGTTTTTCCTTTGCCGTTTTCTGTTGGATTTGTTGTTGATGATTCAAAGTACTTGGGCCTTTTTTCCCGTTTTCCTCTACATGTATTTTACATACCATACATTGAAGGGAAACACTCCTGGCAACTCCTAGAATGCCCGTAATAATGTAGCTTCCGCGATATAAGTTGGTACTATGATGAGACGTAAAAATACCCTATCCCATTCCGACCTCGATATATATGTGATGGGCGGACATAGAAATTTGATTTCCAATAGAGCTGCAAACGCTACTCGCCCAGGGCCCTGAATTTCTAGTGGGAGAATGATAAGAAAGGATGAGTGGCTTCAATTGGTGATGACTTTCTTGTTTCTCTGGATTTGTTAGGCATGCGGCGAGCAAGCAATCTCTTGATACTATGCCTAGCCGCAAAAGGAATGTACTAAAGAAAGCTAGAAAGCTCAATTTTCCTCAAGGTCATAAAGATTGGTCATCTAGCATGGACTTCTGACTCTAAGTGAAAAGTCTTTCTCATGTGCCTCTTCCATCCAAAGCCGTTTCTTGTGTTTTCGTTTTCCTCACTTAGGCATAGTTTAGATCTTATATGACTTTGCTATTTGCTGGCGTTTTTTAATGTGCGTATTAGTGTTGAATGTGTGCATCCTAATTATACAAACGCCATGATGTGTGATCATTGTGTTTGTCTCCACTTGATGCTTCATCTTGAGTCACTAAAAATCACCATTTGTAGAAAGGAGATACAAACGGGGCTGTCTAATGCGCGTGCGTCCGAGCTCAGACGGTCCAATTAAGAAACTGGGGATGAGAGGGATTAGGCAGTAGGGTCCACTCTAAAACTCAAGGTTTTTTTAGGCAAACTCACAAAGCTTTTTATTAACCCGTCACAATGTTTACAGGGACAAAACAAAGATCTCCATGGTGGCCTAACCAAACTTGGCGACCGGTCCCTAGAGTTAAAGCATGCTTTGCAAGTTTGTGGGCCTCGACATTCGAGGTTCTAAACTCATGAGAGAAAATACAAGAAATGAAATCTCTAGACGACTGATTAATCTCCAGCACCATGCTACCTCTTGAGCATGCGTTGGTTTTCCCTTGAAGAGGAAAGGGTAATGCGGCAAAGTAGCGTAAGTATTTCCCTCAGTTTTTGAGAACCAAGGTATCAATCCAGTAGGAGACTACACGCAAATCGCCTAGTACCTGCACAAACAATCAAGAACCTTGCAACCAACGCAATAAAGGGGTTGTCAATCCCTTCACGGCCACTTGCAAAAGTGAGATCTGATAAGGATAATAAGATAAATATTTTTGGTATTTTTGTTGTATAGATTGGAAAATAAAGATTGCAAAATAAATAGTAAACTAGATTTGTAGATCAAAAACTTATATGATGTAAAGTAGACCCGGGGTCCATAGGTTTCACTAGTGGCTTCTCTCATGATAGCAAGTATTATGGTGCGTGAACAAATTACTGCCGAGCAATTGATAGAAAAGTGCATAGTTATGATGATATCTAAGGCAATGATCATGAATATAGGCATCACGTCCGTGTCAAGCAGACCGAAACGATTCTGCATCTGCTACTATTACTCCACACATCGACCGCTATCCAGCATGCATCTAGAGTATTAAGTTCATAAGAACAAAGTAACGCATTAGGCAAGATGACATGATGTAGAGGGATAAGCTCAAGAAATATGATATAAGCCCCATCTTTTTATCCTCGATGGCAACAATACAATACGTGCCTTGCTGCCCCTACTGTCACTGGGAAAGGACACTGCAAGATTGAACCCAGAGCTAAGCACTTCTCCCATTGCAAGAAAGATCAATCTAGTAGGCCAAACTAAACCGATAATTCAAAGAGACTTGCAAAGATATCAAATCATGCATATAAGAATTCAGAGAAAAACCAAATAATATTCATAGATAATAAAATTCATAAACCCACAATTCATCGGATCTCAGCAAATACACCGCAAAAGAGTATTACATCGAATAGATCTCCAAGAACATCGAGGAGAACTTTGTATTGAGAACCAAAGAGAGAGAATAAGCCATCTAGCTAATAACCATGGACCCGAAGGTCTGTGGTAAAGTACTCACACATCATCGAAGAGGCTATGGTGTTGATGTAGAAGCCCTCCGTAATCGAATCCCCCTCCGGCAGATCGCCGGAAAAGGCCCCAGATGGGATCTCACAGGTACAGAAGGTTGCGGCGGTGGAAAAGTGATTTCGTGGCTCTCCTGGATGTTTTTAGGGTACATGGGTATATATAGGCTAAAGAAATACGTCGGTGGAGCTCCGTGGGGCCCATGAGGGTGGAGGGCGCGCCTACCCCCCTGGGTGCGCCCCCCTGCCTCGTGGAAGCTTCGCGGACTTCCAGACTTGTACTCCAAGTCTCATGGGTTGCGTTTGTTCCAAGAAAGATCCTCGCGAAGGTTTCGTTCCGTTTGGATTCCGTTCGATATTCCTTTTCTGCGAAACACTAAAATAGGCAAAAAAAAACAGCAATTTGCACTGGCCTTTCGGTTAATAGGTTAGTCCCAAAATAATATAAAAGTGCATATTAAATCCCATTAACATCCAAAACAGATAATATAATAGCATGGAACAATCTAAAATTATAGATACGTTGGAGACGTATCAAGCATCCCCAAGCTTAATTCCTACTCGTCCTCGAGTAGGTAAATGATAAAAACAGAATTTTTGATGTGGAATGCTACCTAACATAATTTTCGATGTAATTTTCTTTATTGTGGCATGAATATTCAGATCCGAAAGATTCAAGACAAATGTTTAACTTCAAGCATACTAACCAAGCAATTATGTCTTCTCAAAATAACATAGCCAAAGAAAGCTCATCCCTACAAAATCATATAGTTTGTCCATGCTTCATTTTCGTCACACAAAATGCTCCCATCATGCACAACCCCGATGACAAGCCAAGCAATTGTTTCATACTTTAGTATTCTCAAACTTTTTCAACTTTCACGCAATACATGAGCGCGAGCCATGGACATACACTATGGGTGGAATAGAATATAATGATGGAGGTTGTGTGGAGAAGACAAAAAGGAGAAAGACTCACATTGACGCGGCTAATCAACGGGCTATGGATATGCCCATCAATTGATGTCAATGCGAGGAGTAGGGATTGCCATGCAACGGATGCACTAGAGCTATAAATGTATGAAAGCTCAACAAAAGAAACTAAGTGGGTGTGCATCCAACTTGCTTGCTCATGAAGACCTAGGGCATTTTGAGGAAGCCCGTTGTTGGAATATACAAGCCAAGTTCTATAATGAAAAATTCCCACTAGTATATGAAAGTGATAAAATAAGATACTCTCTATCATGAAGATCATGGTGCTACTTTGAAGCACAAATGTGGAAAAACGATAGTAACATTGCCCCTTCTCTCTTTTTCTCTCTTTTTGGGCCTTCTTTTTTTATTATTTGGCCTTTTTTTATTTCCTCACGGGATAATGCTCTAATAATGATGATCATCACACTTCTATTTATTTACAACTCGATACTAGAACAAAATATGACTCTATATGAATGCCTCCGGCGGTGTACCGGGATGTGCAATGATTCAAGAGTGGCATGTATAAAAATTATAAGTGGTGGCTTTGCCACAAATACGATGTCAACTACATGATCATGCAAGGCAATATGACAATGATGGAGCATGTCATAAAAACGGAACGGTGGAAAGTTGCATGGCAATATATCTCGGAATGGCTATGGAAATGCCATAATAGGTAGGTATGGTGGTTGTTTTGAGGAAGATATAAGGAGGTTTATGTGTGAAAGAGCATATCATATCACGGGGTTTGGATGCACCGGCAAAGTTTGCACCAACTCTCAAGGTGCGAAAGGGCAATGCACGGTACCGAAGAGGCTAGCAATGATGGAAGGGTGAGAGTGTGTATAATCCATGGACTCAACATTAGTCATAAAGAACTCACATACTTATTGCAAAAGTCTACAAGTCTTACAGACCAAGCACTATGCGCAAGCTCCTAGGGGGATAGATTGGTAGGAAAATACCATCGCTCATCCCCGACCTCCATTCATAAGGAAGGCAATCAAAGAACACCTCATGCTTCAAATTTGTCACACAACGGTTACCATACGTGCATGCTACGAGACTTGCAAACCTCAACACAAGTATTTATCAATTTCACAATTACTTAACTAGCATGACTCTAATATCACCATCTTCATATCTCAAAACAATATCAAGTATCAAACTTCCCATAGTATTCAATGCACTCTATATGGAAGTTTTTATTATACCCATCTTGGATGCCCATCATATTAGGACTAATTTTATAGCCAAAGCAAATTACCATGCTGTTATAAAAGACTCTCAAAATAATATAAGTGAATCATGATAGATCAATAATTTCTATAAAATAAAACCACCACCGTGCTCTAAAAAGATATAAGTGAAGCACTAGAGCAAAAATTATCTAGCTCAGAAGATATAAGTGAAGCACATAGAGTATTCTAATAAATTCCAATTCATGTGTGTCTCTCCCAAAAGGTGTGTACAGCAAGGATGATTGTGGTAAAATAAAAACCAAAGACTCAAATCATACAAGATGCTCCAAGCAAAACACATATCATGTGGTGAATAAAAATATAGCCTCAAGTAAAGTTACCGATAGACGAAGACGAAAGAGGGGATGCCTTCCGGGGCATCCCCAAGCTTAGGCTTTTGGTTGTCCTTGAATTTTACCTTGGGGTGCCTTGGGCATCCCCAAGCTTAGGCTCTTGCCACTCCTTGTTCCAAAATCCATCAAATCTTTACCCAAAAACTTGAAAACTTCACAACACAAAACTCAACAGAAAATCTCATGAGCTCCGTTAGTATAAGAAAACAAACCACCACTTTAATGTTCTGTAAAACTCTTATTTATTTATATTAGTGTTAAACATACTGTATTCCAACTTCTCTATGGTTCACCCCCCCCCCCCCCCCATAGATTCATCAAAATAAGCAAACAACACACGAAAAACAGAATCTGTCAAAAACAGAACAGTCTATAGCAATCTGGAGGTTCCGAATACTTCTTTAACTACAAAAGTTCTGAAAAATTAGGACGACCTAAATAATTTGTATATTGATCTACTGCAATTGTAATTGGTATTTTATCGCTCTCTGGTAAAAAATGAAAATTATTCTCGTGAGCGCATACTTTCTGTTTTTTCAGCAAGATCAAACAACAATCACCCAAGAAGATCCTAAAGGCTTTACTTGGCACAAACACTAATTAAAACATAAAAAATACAATCATAACAGAGGATAGCTGATTTATTTATTACTAAACAGGAGCAAAAAGCAAGGAACAAAAATAAAATTGGGTTGCCTCCCAACAAGCGCTATCGTTTAACGCCCCTAGCTAGGCATAAAACAAGAATAGATCTAGGTATTATCATCTTTTCCCTTTTGGTGATAAAGAGAGACTTTCTTATCTAAAGCACTCATCTTCCTATTTTGTGAAAGCACGTGGCTATTAATGGTAGAAGAAATATTAAGCACACTATGAAAATTTGCATCTAAGCTAGCCTTCATCTCTTTGACAATTTCATTTTGATAAAAACACAAAAGAGAGGTGGATTCAACTTTTTCACTCATGGGGTGCCCAAATATAGCTTTCATCTTTTTGTAAGTATCGATGGCATCACCCTCAAGAAAACCTTCTTCAAAAATAGAATCTAAAACTTTCTTGAAAGAAGAGGGTAAGCCAACATAAAAGCTTTTTAAGTATATCTCAATTTGATATTGGGGTACATAGTTGGCTCAGATCCTTAACAGCCTATCCCAAGCATCTTTCAAAGATTCATCAAGCAAATAACAAAAAATTCTGGGGTCATCTTCATCAAAATTATTTAAACTCTCATTGATAACCCAGGTAGGTCTTTCCATAGCATCATTATTTATGAGCTTAGAAATGATAGAGGGATTATCCAAGGTATTAAAACCCGGGAAACCCTTAGCCCCTTTTGGTTCGGCAATAGCAATAGAAAGGCAAGCTTAAGCAAACAAGAGTACAACGAGAAAAGGCAAAGGTGAAGTGGGGAGAGGAAAACAAGAGACAAATGGCAAATAATGTAGTGCGAGGGATAAGAGTTTGTGATGGGTACTTGGTATGTCTTGACTTGAGCGTAGATCTCCCCGGCAACGGCGCCAGAAATCCTTCTTGCTACCTCTTGAGCATGCGTTGGTTTTCCCTTGAAGAGGAAAGGGTGATGCAGCAAAGTAGCGTAAGTATTTCCCTCGGTTTTTGAGAACCAAGGTATGAATCCAGTAGGAGACTACATGTAAATCTCCTAGTACCTGCACAAACAATCAAGAACCTTGCAACAACGCGATAAAAGGGGTTGTCAATCCCTTCATGGCCACTTGCAAAAGTGAGATCTAATAAAGATAATAAGATAAATATTTTTGGTATTTTTTGTATAGATTGGAAATAAGATTGCAAAATAAATAGTAAACTAGATTTGTAGATCGAAAACTTATATGATGTAAAGTAGACCCGGGGGCCATAGGTTTCACTAGTGGCTTATCTCATGATAGCAAGTATTACGGTGGGTGAACAAATTACTGCCGAGCAATTGATAGAAAAGCGCATAGTTATGATGATATATAAGGCAATGATCATGAATATAGGCATCACGTCCGTGTCAAGTAGACCGAAACGATTCTGCATATACTACTATTACTCCACACATCGACCGCTATCCAACATGCATCTAGAGTATTAAGTTCATAAGAACAGAGTAACGCATTAGGCAAGATGACATGATGTAGAGGGATAAACTCAAGCAATATGATATAAACCCCATCTTTTTATCCTCGATGGCAACAATACAATACGTGCCTTGCTGCCCCTGCTGTCACTGGGAAAGGACACTGCAAGATTGAACCCAAAGCTAAGCACTTCTCCCATTGCAAGAAAGATCAATCTAGTAGGCCAAACTAAACCGATAATTCGAAGAGACTTGCAAAGATATCAAATCATGCATATAAGAATTCAGAGAAGAACCAAATAATATTCATAGATAATCAAATTCATAAACCCACAATTCATAGGATCTCGGCAAACACACCACAAAAGAGTATTACATCGAATAGATCTCCAAGAACATCGAGGAGAACTTTGTATTGAGAACCAAAGAGAGAGAAGAAGCCATCTAGCTAATAACCATGGACCCGAAGGTCTGTGGTAAACTACTCACACATCATCGGAGAGGCTATGGTGTTGATGTAGAAGCCCTCTGTGATAGAATCCCCCTCCGGCAGATCGCCGAAAAAGGCCCCAGATGGGATCTCACGGGTACAGAAGGTTGCAGCAGTGGAAAAGTGATTTCGTGTATCTCCTAGATGTTTTTAGGGTACATGGGTATATATAGGCGAAAGAAGTACGTCGGTGGAGCTCCGTGGGGCCCATGAGGGTGGGGTATGCGCCTACCCCCCTGGGCGCGCCCCCTGCCTCATGGAAGCTTCACAGACTTCCAGTCTTGTACTCCAAGTCTCATGGGTTGCGTTTGTTCCAAGAAAGATCCTCGCAAAGGTTTCGTTTCGTTTGGACTCCGTTTGATATTCCTTTTCTGCGAAACACTGAAATAGGCAAAAAAATAGCAATTTGCACTGGGCTTTCGGTTAATAGGTTAGTCCCAAAAATAATATAAAAGTGCATACTAAATCCCATTAAACATCCGAAACAGATAATATAATAGCATGGAACAATCAAAATTATAGATACGTTGGAGACGTATCACACCACTGCCCCATACTCAGATGAGGAACCTTTTCCTATCGCCTCCACCGCAGCTTTGCAACTAGAAGCAATCGACACCTTTTGAATGTATAGATCATTAGCTAAAGCTAAGGCTCCTCTGATGCCCAAAACCTCAAGTACCTTTGGATCTTCAATGCTTCCAAACACGACAATTGACGTTCCTTGGAAGATGCCTGATTCATCCCGGCAGATTGCTCTAACCGCGCCACAGCGGCCCGACCTTGATACTATAGCATCGAAATTAATCTTTGCATGGTCCTCCGGGGGTGGTAACCAGCCGGTTGGTCGTGGTGGGGTTGGTCCTCGAGCAGCAGGAGGTGGAGAAGCCAGGCAATCAAGATCAGCAAGAAATCTGTTTATGAATGCATGTGTTGCAAACAGTGTCTGCAGAATTCCTTCGTGAATAACTTTTCGCCGTGCATACCAAATAGCCCATAGAACGGTAATCAGAGTGGCAAACTCCTGCTGTGAGATCGAGTCACTCATGGCAAATAACCAGGCCTTAGCATCTTCATCGTTGTTCATACACATGTGTTGCACTCACTCCTCATTTGATAGCGCCCATACACTCCGAGATAAAGTGCAGTCTAGCAAAGAGTGTCGCCAGCTATCTTCCATACCGCAGATTGCACAAACATGAGAGTCTGACATATTGCATCGGTGTAGCATGTCGCTGGTTGGAATAGAATGCTGCACCAGCCTCCATGTGAACACCTTGAGTTTGGATGGGACCTGTAGTTTCCACACCGACGTCCAGCCCCGCCGATCACCTTCGACATTTGAGGTATCTTCCATTCCATCCAGCCAGGCATCTCTACCTCTTTTGACTCGACAAAGTAAGTTGTATGCTGATCTCACCGAGAAAATGACCCTAGGGTCCCCGGCCCATGCCCAAAAATCATCTACTTGCCTGGTACATAAGGGAACCTGTAGTACTGATTCAGCATCTAACGGTGTAAACACTTGGCGTACCAGCTCCTCCTTCTAGCTCACAGTTATTGCGTCAATCAACTCGGACACCTGTTGTGGCGGATTGTCAACCATAGCCCTGATCGGTCTAAGTAAAAGATCCCGAGGAATCCAGTTGTGTG
This sequence comes from Triticum urartu, assembly GCF_003073215.2. Taxonomy (NCBI): domain Eukaryota; kingdom Viridiplantae; phylum Streptophyta; class Magnoliopsida; order Poales; family Poaceae; genus Triticum; species Triticum urartu. The sequence continues at coordinate 269,751,096 of NC_053028.1, forward strand.
TCCAGATGTTCATTGTGGTTCCATCCCCTATTCTGTGCACAAAGCCAAGACGCATGATGTCTCGTCCATCTAGGATAGCTCGCCATATCTGTGATGGATGGTGGCCAAGCTCCACCTCCAGGATTGTTGTACCCGGGAAATACACAGCCTTCAACAGTCTCGCACTCAGGGAATTAGGCTCATTCAGTAGTCTCCAAGATTGTCTTGATAGTAAAGCAAGATTAAAAAGTTCCGTATCTCTAAAACCCAAACCCCCAAGATTTTTTGGTCAGGTAATAACATCCCATGACACCCAACAGGGCCTCCTCTTTCCTTGCTGATACGTCTACAACGTATCTATAAATTTTTATTATTCCATGCTATTTTATTATCAATCTTGGATGTTTTATAAGCATTTTATATCATTTTTTGGTACTAACGTATTGACATAGTGCCCAGTGCCAGATCCTATTTTTTCATGTTTTTTACATTGCACGAAATCAATATCAAATGGAGTCCAAATGGCACGAAACTTTACGATGATTTTTTATGTGCCAGAAGAAAGGCAATGGGCCCTGATCGCACCTAGGGGGTGCCCTGAGGGGGGCACAACCCACCAGGGTGCGCCAGGAGGCCCTGGCGCGCCCAGGTGGGTTGTGCCCACCTCAAGTGCCCCCTGCACCGCCTCTTTGCTCTATAAATACCCAAATATTCCCAAAACCCTAGGGGAGTCGACGAAATATTCATCCAGCCGCCACAGAGTCCAGAAACACCAAATCCAATCAAAACACCATCACGGAGGGGTTCACCACTTCCATTGGTGCCTCTACGATGATGCATGAGTAGTTCCTTGTAGACCTTTGGGTCCGTAGTTAGTAGCTAGATGGCTTAATCTCTCTCTCTTGATTCTCAATACAATGGTCGCTTGGAGATCCTATGATGTAACTCTTTTGCGGTGTGTTTGTTGGGATCGATGAACTTCGAGTTTATGATCAGATCTATGTTTTTACATCCATGAAAGTATTTGAGTTTCTTTGATCTCTTTTATGTGTGATCTCTTATATCCTCGTATTTCTTCTCCGATATTTGGATTTTGTCTGGCCAACTCGATCTATTTATCTTGCAATGGGAAGAGGTGCCCGGTAGTGGGTTCGATCTTACGGTGCTTGATCCCAGTGACAGAAAGGGAACCGACACATATGTATCATTGCTACTAAGGATAAAAAGATGAGATCTATATCTACCGCCATATAGATAAACGGATCTTGTCTACATCGTGTCATCGTTCTTATTGCATTACTCCGTTTTTCCATAAACTTAATACACTAGATGCATGTTGGATAGCGGTCGATGTGTGGAGTAATAGTAGTAGATGCAGGAAGGAGTCGGTCTACTAATCTTGGACGTGATGCCTATGTAATGATCATTTCCTGGATATCGCCATAATTATTTGATGTTCTAACAATTTCCCAACAGTAATTTGTTTACCCACCATTTGCTATTTTTCTCGAGAGAAGCCACTAGTGAAACCTACGGCCCCCGGGTCTTATTTCACATATATTTGCCTTTGTGATCTACTTTTTCCTTGCCTTTATTTTCAGATCTATTAAACCAAAAATCAAAAAATATCTTTCTTCAATTTATTTTATTTGGCGTTTGATCCATCAATATTTACAACTTTCTCCCGTCACACGCAAATTTCTGGCGCCGTTACCTGAAAGGGATTGACAACCCCTTTAACTCGTCTGGTTGCGAGGTGTTGTTATTTATGTGCAGGGGCTGTTTACATTGTGTTGCTTGGTTCACTTACTGGTTCGATACCTTGGTTTCATAACTGAGGGAAATACTCTACCGTCTCTGTGGTACATCATCCCTCCCTCTCCGGGGAAATACCGACGTAGTTCTAGCTGCCATCAAGGAGAATTTCTGGCGCCGTTGTCGGGGAAGATCTTCAACATAACCAGGTTCCTAATCAAAAATTTCATCTCCTCGAAATTTACATTATTTCCCATTTGCCTCTCATTTTCCTCTCCCCCACTTCACAAAAATTTGTCATTTTATTCGCCCCTTTTTTCATTCACCCTTTTTCTTGTAAGATCTTTTGTTTGCTTGTGTTGCCATGTGCCTTCTATTTGCTTGCACTTTGCTTGCTAAAAATCTATTGTTATGGATCCTCATCCAGTTGCTAATCTTTTCAAAAGGTCCAATTATGATGAACCCATTTGTAGTGAATTGAGTTCACTAGATTATCTTTATGAAATTTTGCTTGAGATTCATGAATCTGAAAATTGTGATGAAGTGTTAAACGAAGGAATTTATAAAGTGATTCATGATAGCTCCTTGAATGAAAAGCATGATTGCAATGATGTTATTATAAATTCCATTAATGTCAATTGTGTTAGTGATATGCAAAACCCCAAGCTTGGGCATGCTTGTTTTGCTATGTCTACTACTTATTGCAATGATCATGATTGGGGTGATAATGATTCTTATGATCTTGAAAATTTATTTAAGCCTCATGGTGAATATGTTTGCAACAATATTAAAAGAGGGTTAAGAGTGTCAACTCTAGGTAAAAATAATCCCACATATTTGGAGAGTGTTCAATCTTATGAAATTTTTGATAAAAGTGGGCTTGGAGATGTCATGACTTTATTTGATGATAATCCCACTATTTTGGAAGAGTATCAACTTTGCATGCATGTGGATCATGTGGAGGATATGTTATGTGATAGCTATATTATTGAATTTGAACATGATCCCACATGTAATTATTATGAGAGAGGGAAATATGGTTGTAGAAATATTCATATTATTAAATCACCTCTCGTTATGTTGAGATTGTCAAAGTTTTATTTCTCTCCTATGCATATTCTAGATATTTCTTGTCTTGATAATTTGTTTGCCTATAAAATTCCTATGCATAGGAAGAATGTTAGACTTAAATGTGTTTGTCACATGTTTTATGATGCTCTCTTTGTGTTTCGATTATTATCTTTCATGTGAGCATCATTGAAATCGCAAAGCCTATCTTAACGGCTATAAAGAAAGAGCTTGCTGGGAGGCAACCCAATGAATAAAATTTATTTTTTGCTTTTTGCTTCCTGTTTTTGAGTGTTAGCAAAATTATGCTACTGTTATGATTGTGTTTTTCGTGTTTTAATTAGTGTTTGTGCCAAGTAAAGCCTTTGGGATCTTCTTGGGCAATAGTTGTTTGATCTTGCTAAAAAAACAGAAACTTTTATGCTCACGAAATTAATTTTCATTTTTTACCATAGAGCGATAAAGTACATATTCCAATTTCAGTAGATCAATATACAAATTTCTCAGGTCGTCCTAATTTTTCTGAGTTTTTTGAGTTACAAAAGTATTCGAAATAGTCAGATTGCTACAGACTGTTCTGTTTTGACAGATTCTATTTTCTTTGTGTTGTGTGCTTATTTTGATGGCTCTATGGTTTTCAGTGATGAGTTTTTGCCATAGAAAAGTTGGAATATAGTAGATATAATACAAAAAAATATGAATTGGTTTGATACATCACTTATAGTAGTGGTTTATTATTCTTATACTAACAGATCTCACGAAGGTTTTTGCTGAGTTTTGTGTGATTGCGGTTTTCAAGTTTTGGGTTATCTTACAATGGATGAAGGAAGGATGTAAGAGCCTAAGCTTGGGATGCCCCGGCATCCCAAGATATTATCCAAGAATGAGTAACCAACTAAGCTTGGGGATGCCCCCGAGTGGCATCCCCGTTTTCTTCCAACAACTATCGGTATTTTACTCGAGACTATATTTTTATTCCTCGCATGATATGTGTTTTGCTTGGAGCGTCTTGTATGATATGTGTCTTTGCTTGTTTTTTGTGTGTTTTAAGTCATCAATCCTTGCTGGACACACCTATTTGGGAGAGCCAAAATTATGTCATGACTTGTTAGAATTGCTCTCTATGCTTCACTTAAATCTTTTATGAGCTAGGACTTGCTCTAGTGCTTCACTTATATCTTTTTGAGCACGATGTGCTTAGTATTTTTGAAGAAATGCTCTCTTGCTTCACTTAGATTTGTTTTAGAGTTAGTACAATTTTGAAGAAATTCTCTCTTGCTTCACTTAAATTATTTTGAGAGAAAGAAAATTTGTTATGCTCATGATCTTCACTTGTATTTGGTTGAGCTTATGAAAAGCAACTCATGAAAATTAGTCCAAAAGTGATAGATATCCAAGAAGGATAAAGTAAAAGAAAATGTCATGAAGATCATTGGACAAAATAAAGTTGATTCTTAGTAATAGTTTTGAGATATGATGATGTGTGCGAGTTATGTTAATGAGTAATTATGCTCTAGTAAGAATATTGGTGTTAAGGTTTGTGATTCCCTATGCAAGTACGAAAGTCAATAGTCATGCAAGGAAAATTATATCCTACTTCTGGTGCATTATTTGGTGTTAATTATGCTTAATGCTTGTTTATGAGATTATCCGTTTCTTGGTTGGTCGCTTCCCAATCTTTTGCTAGCCTTCATTTTGCACTAGTATGACCTCTACTTGTGCATCCAAAATCCTTTAAACCAGTTTTGCCACATGAGTCCACTATATCTACCTATATGCGGTATTCTTTTGCCGTTCTAAGCAAATTTGCATGTGTCATCTCTAATTTTCAAAATAAACTTCTCTTTTGTGTGTTTGTTTCGCTCGCGGAGCGGTGAGGGGTGGCTAATATTTTCCATGCTAGATGTGTTATTCTGAAGATGAGTGTTTATTCACTTGTCATTGCACGAGAGTAAGGCAAAGGTATTAGGGATGCCCAGTCCCAAAATGCAAAAATAAATGAATTTGCTTTATGTTGTCAAATAATAAATTTCTTGGAAAGTGTTGGTATGGAGGGCACCCGTGGATACGGTTAGCCATGGAAAGTTAAAGTTATGGTGGAAAAAGGAATAAACTTTATTTTCTGTTTGGGAATCGCCTATGGCATATCTAGCATGGAAAGTGTTCGGAACTCTAAGTCGTTTTCGTTGGTGGGATGGATACACCTCCCAAAATGTGTTTATCTCAATTTTTTCGCTTTGAGCTCTCGCAGCTCTACAAATCCCTACTTCCCTCTGCGAAGGGTCTATCTTTTACTTTATGCAATTTTTTTATTTTGAAATTTGAGTCTCCACCTTCTCTTATAAAAAGCACCAACTAGGAGGCAACATGATCATGCTCAAGTATTGGGTGTAGTTAATATTCGAGTGTGTTTCATGAATGGATCAATGTTTGAGCATGATGGGCTAGGGATAACTTATTTTAGCATTGATATTTTGAAAGACATGCTTGCTTGTTGATATGCTTGAGTATCAAAATTATTATGTCAAAACTAGACTATTGCTTTGAATCACATAAAAGTCCAAATGTCCATGCTATAAAGAAAACAATATGATATGACTTGATGAATAACACTCCACATCAAAAATTCTGTTTTTATCACTTACGTACTCGAGGACGAGTAGGAGTTAAGCTTGGGGATGCTGATACGTCTCCAATGTATCTATAATTTTTGATTGTTCCATGCTATTTTATTATCAATGTTGGATGTTTTATAATCATTTTATAGTCATTTTATATCAATTTTTGGTACTAACCTATTGACATAGTGCCCAGTGCCATTTCCTGTTTTTTCATCCTTTTTACATCGCAGAAAATCAATATTAAACGGAGTTCAAATGGCACAAAAATTTACGATGATTTTTTATGGGCCAGAAGAAAGGCAATGGGCCCTGGTTGCACCTGGGGGGTGCCACGAGGGGGGCACAACCCACCAGGGCGCGCCAGGAGGCCCTGGCGTGCCCAGGTGGGTTGTGCCCACCTCAGGTGCCCCCTGGACCGCCTCTTTGCTCCATAAATACCAAAATATTCCCAAAATCCTAGGACAGTCGACGAAATATTCATCCAGCCACTGCAGAGTCCAGAAACACCAGATCCAATCTAAACACAATCACAGAGGGGTTCACCACTTCCATTGGTGCCTCTCCGATGATGCGTGAGTAGCTCCTTGTAGACCTTCGGTCCGTAGTTAGTAGCTAGATGGCTTCATCTCTCTCTCTCTCTTGATTCTCAATACGATGGTCTCTTGGAGATCCATATGATGTAACTCTTTTGCGGTGTGTTTGTTGGGATCGATGAACTTCGAGTTTATGATCAGATCTATGTTTTTATATCCATGAAAGTATTTGAGTTTCTTTGATCTATTTTATGTGTGATCTCTTATAGCCTCATATTCTTCTCCGATATTTGGGTTTTTTCTGGCCAACTCGATCTATTTATCTTGCAATGGGAAGAGGTGCCCGGTAGTGGGTTCGATCTTACGGTGCTTGATCCTAGTGACAGAAAGGGAACCGACACGTATGTATCTTTGCTACTAAGGATAAAAAGACAAGATCTATATCTACCGCCATATAGATAAACGGATCTTGTCTACATCATGTCATCATTCTTATTGCATTACTCTGGTTTTCCATGAACTTAATACACTAGATGCATGTTGGATAGCGGTCGATGTGTGGAGTAATAGTAGTAGATGCAGGCAGGAGTCGATCTACTAATCTTGGACGTGATGCCTATGTAATGATCATTGCCTGGATATCATCATAATTATTTGATGTTCTATCAATTGCCCAACAGTAATTTGTTTACCCACCATTTGCTATTTTTCTTGAGAGAAGCCACTAGTGAAACCTACGGCCCCCGGGTCTTATTTCTCATATATTTGCCTTTGCGATCTACTTTTTCCTTGCTTTTATTTTCAGATCTATTAAACCAAAAATCCAAAAATATCTTGCTACAATTTATATTATTTGGCGTTCGATCTATCAATATTTAAAACTTTCACCCGTCACACGCCAATTCCTGGCGCCGTTACCCGAAAGGGATTGACAACCCCTTTAACTCGTCGGGTTGCGAGGTGTTGTTATTTGTGTGCAGGGGCTGTTTACGTTGTGTTGCTTGGTTCTCCTACTAGTTCGATACCTTGGTTTCATAACCGAGGGAAATACTCTACCGTCACTGTGCTACATCATCCCTCCCTCTTCGGGGAAATACCGACGTAGTTCTAGCTGCCATCACTTGCTTGCTTCCCCACCAAAACTGCCTTATAATCGAGGTGATATTTTCACATAATCCTCTCGGGAGCCTGAAACAAGACATTGAAAAAACATGTATGGATTGTGCTACTGATTTGATGAGAACCTCTTTTCCAGCAGCTGACAGAAATTTCTCCATCCAACCCTTGATCTTCTCCCATATCCTATCCCTTAGATATTTGAATGAACTATTTTTGACTGCCCTACCTCAGTTGGCAAGCCCAGATATTTCTCACTAAGGGACTCATTCTGCACATTTAAACATTTTTAACCTCCTGCTTGAGAGAGTCAGGGCACCCTTTACTAAAGAAAATTGATGGCTTGTCATGATTCACTCGCTGCCCCAACGATGCACAATAAATGTTCAACATGTTTGAAACCAGGTTTGCACCCTCAATGCTAGACTTAAAAAGCAGCAGGCTGTCATCTGCAAACAATAGGTGGTTAACAACTGGAGCTATGGGAGCCACCTTGATTCCAAGCAAAGACGACTGTGAACTGGATTTTAAAAGGCACGAAAGGCCCTCTACTGCAAGTAAGAATAGGTAAGGGGAAATAGGATCTCCCTGTCGAATACCTCTCAAAGGTTTGAACTGTTCGAGCTTTTCTCCATTGAACAAGACCGAGAAAGAGACAGACCTCACCATGGACATGACTATCTGAATCCATTGGGTAGCAAATCCCAATTTTCCCATGATTGAATGCGAGTAGTCCCATTCTAGCATGTCATAGGCCTTCATCATATCAAGCTTCACCACGCAAAAACTGTTAGCTTTGGATTTGTTCCTTTTCATGAAGTGAAGGCATTCATAAGCACAAATAATGTTACCAGTTATGAGTCTACCCAAAACAAAAGCTGACTGCTCATCCGATATGATATCGGGCAAAATCACCTTCAGCCTATTGGCCACCACTTTAGAGGCGATCTTGTATAGCACGTTGCAGAGACTGATAGGCCGAAATTGAGTTAACAGCGATAGGTTCATTACCTTTGGGATCAGAACAAGAACTGTATCATTAATACTCTCCAGACTTTCTTCTCCTCTGATTATTCTCATTACCACTGATCTTACTTCATCCCCACACAAATCCCAGTGCCTCTGATAAATATGTGCTGGGAAGCTGTCTGACCCAGGTGTCTTTGTGGGGAACATCTGGAAAAGGGCATGTTTAACTTCTCCCCTTGAATATGGTGCACACAGGGATTCATTCATCTCCGGTGCCACTTTGCGTGGAACATGTCTCAGAACCTCATCAATGCCTTGAACCCCTTCAGACGTATAGAGGGATTTATAAAAATCCAAAACCATCGCCTTCACCTCCGCAGGATCCTCTGTATATATGCCAAGGGAGTTATAAAGAGCTTTTATCATGTTCTTCTTCCGTCTCATACTCGCCCTCATATGGAAGAACCTCGTGTTTCTATCCCCCTCAGACAGCCATTGTAACCGGGACCGTTGGCGCCACATTATTTCCTCCCTGTAGTATAGCTCTACCAATCTATCACAATTTTTTATCTCCACATGTACTGGACCAGTTCGGGCTGGGTCATCACGCAGCTATTGTAATTGACGATTTAGGTCCTTTATCTCCTTCCTCACGCTGCCAAAAGAGTCCCTACTCTAGGATGTAAGGCCTTTGGATATTTTCAGGAGCTTGTCATGGAAGTCACTAACACCGTACCCCGATGAAACAACATTCCATCGAGCTGAGATGTTTTGCTGCCATTCTTCATGTTTTCCCACATTACTTCATACTGAAAACCTTTGGGGCCCGAGCTACTCGCTTGTGTATTCACAGACTTGAGCAAAATTGGTCCAAGGTCAGACGATGCGGCCGAGTGGTGACTTAGTGTTGCCAACGGGAAACGAGTGCACTAGCATGGAGATGCCAGCGCCCGGTCTAGCCTGACCTGGGTATAAGACCCCCCTGCAACTCTTTTCTCAAAAGTCCAGAAATGCCCTTGATGGCCCAAGTCCATGAGCTTGCAAATGTCAACAGCGTCCCGGAAAGCTTGTATTTGTGTATTGGTACGATTATCTACTCCTTGGTGTTCATCTGGACATAGCACTTCATTAAAATCCCCCATACATAACCACGGCAGATCATTCAAAGTTGATATTCCTTTCAACAGATCCCAAGTCTAATGCCTCAAATGCGTTTGTGCTTCACCATATATGACTGTAAAACGCCACGGATCCTGTCCTTCCTCCTGCACTTTATCATCAATATGATAGCAAGAGTCGCCCAAAATTTCAACATTGCTATTCCAAAATATTCCAATTCCACCACTTGTCCCCTAACTACTAATTGCATAAGAGTTTTCATAACCTAATGTACTTGCTAGAGCTTCTACACGTGCGCCGCTAATCTGAGTCTCAACAATCCCAAGCACGGTAGGGGCAAACTTCCTCGCGAACTCGCGAAGCTCTCGGACTGCCGCGGGTTTGCCCGCTCCGCGGCAGTTCCAGCATAGAGAACTCATTGGTCCTGGTGGCGCCCCTCGAAGGAGCCCGCCAAATTCTTCACTACTGAAGTTTATCCCTCATTGCCTTCTCCGTTGATCCTTGTCCTCTTAAGATCCCTCTGAGGTAGTAGACTCATCCCCGAGCTAGCAGATGCTATGATGGCTAGCTCATTACTGTTTGTGCCCGGGGCTGGGGGGTCACCTGGTTGTCATGTCATACCCCAGTCGCGATCCTCTTTCTGCTGGGATCGTCCATGTCAACATCCACGTACTTCTCCATACCCTCCAGATATTCTTCCTCCTCTGATCTTTCCTTGGTCTGGTTAGCTGAGTAGTTGTCTCTGTCCGCATCATATCTGTTGCCTGACCGACTGCTAGCTCGGCCTCCCCTTCGTCCTCCATGCCGGACCATGCCCTCTCCAGGGCCTCGTCCCGTGCGCATAGCCCAGTCTGCACGAAGCTCTTTAAATACCAGAGCTGATTTGGGGTGGATTCCATTACCATGCTCCTTAAAGAGGTGCCCTAGCATACCACAAACGGCACACAAATCTGGTAGCTTCTTGTATTTAACCTTATAGATCTGTCTCTTTCCATCTCTGATAATTGAAACTGTGTTCTTGAGAGGTTTCAGCACATTGATTCTAACCCACTCGATAGAAATTCCCCACAAAATCATGAGATGGGGATTTTGTGAAGAGTACGTCCCCCACCTTAGCAACAAGCGGGGTGACCAGATGGGCATATAGATCCGTCACATAGTGGATTTGAATCCAAATATCAATTGTCTCCAGCTTGACCGTCGATGGTTTTGAGATTCCATCATACGGCGCTATAATCACCGCATCCCCTCTGAAGTTCCATGGGCCGTCCTACATTACTCTCTCTCAATCTCCCAAGCAAGAGAATTGGACAGTATAAAGATTATCTTCCAGAGCTTTGAATTTTTCTCCCAGCGCTATATCCCATGCAGACCTCATGTTCCTATAGAACAATGTTTGACTGTAGGTTTTTGAGGTGTTGACCTTGGCTATCGCGATCCATCGAGGTTCCTCCGGAGGCGCCTCTTGCTCGTCGAACACCACATCATCCAAGTCTTCCGCTATAAGGCCCAACTCTTTCATCATCCGTTCCACTTCGCTAACCCCCGAGGAGCCTGACGCCCCATCAGATGCCATTAGTCACTAACCTGATGAAGATCAGATCAGGTTTTGCTGGGGACCCTAAGTCCGCCTCTCCCCGGCTTCTTCGAGATGAGGGATGATCCACGACTGACCCCCAGCCCCTTTAGGATGAGACCACGGAGGAAACCAGCGGCAGGGAAATCACGAACTCAACAGCAGCGCACTCGCCTCCGAGAGAAAGAAACCCTAATGTGAGGGAAAAGTAACCAATTTCGTACGTTTATATTTATCTAAAACTCAAGGGGGTGCTGCAAGCACTAGCGCGTCGTTGCCAACACACGTTCCGGCCCATAATGTTTACCCAGCGAGCAATCAAGAAGCATAAAAAAGAGCAACCAACTGACATGTATCCCTTGCGGGAGCCGTGGCGGACACCGTTGTGACCGCCGTAGTGTCGCCACGTTTCACATGCAGTGCGTCGCATTGTTTCCCCTTTTTTTGCTTATGTTTTTTTTAAATTCACAAATATTTGTTGAACTCGTGAATATTTTTAAACTTTTCAAATATTTTTGATATTTGTCAATACTTTTTAAATTCTTGAATCTTTTTTGATTTTCATGGTTTTTTTAGTTCCATGAATATTTTTGAATTCATGAACATTTTTTGAGTTTCATGATTGTTTGAATCCACGAATAGTTTTTTGGATTTCACGGACATTTTGAACTCACAATTTTTTTATATAGATATATTTTTTAGTTGTTTTGAAAAGACAAACCTTTTTAGGATTTGCGAACATTTTTGGAATCCAGAAATTGTTTTTGAATGCGTGATTTTTTTAATTTCGTAAGTATTTTTTGAATTCCTGGAAATTTTCTGTATTTGAGGATATTTATTGAATTGGTGATTTTTTTTTGAATTCGTTTGAACTCGTTTTTTCTGTGGGACGGGTGAACATCTTTTGAATACATGATTTTTGTCTTCATGATTTTTTTTCCAAATTAAAATAAAATTGACATGCGCTTTGTCCATAGCTCAGCTTTTGTGACCTGGGCCATGCCCTGATGCCCATGTTGCGTGATGCAAGCAAAGCGAGCGAGGGTGCGCCTATATCTCGCGTTCAGCGAGTCTGGCTTCAGACTCATTGAAGAGCAAGCGAGCTGGACCGGCCAACGAGGGCGGGAGGCCACAACCTCTTTTATTTTAATTTTCTGTTTTACTTTTTTACTTTTATTTTTGTAATTTGTTTATATTTTAAAATATTCTAAATATATATAACAAAAACACTCTTCAAAAAATATTTTGAAAATGTTGAACAAGTATTTAGAAAATCTTAAACAGGTATTTAAAAAATGTTGAATAAGTATTTGAAACAATATAGTCATGTATATAACAAAACAAGTATTTGGAAAATGTTGAACAATGATTTGAAAAATGTTGAAAAATTATTTGAGAAAAATGTTGAACAAGTATGTAAAAAATGTTGAACAAGTATTTGGAAAAAATGTTGATTATATATATATATATAAATTCTGACAAGTATTTGAAAAAATGTTGATCATGTATATAAAAATGTTGAACTAGTGTTTGAAAAAATGTTGATGATGTATATAAAAATGTTGAACGAGTATTTGAAAAATGTTGACAATTATTTAAAAAATAATGAACATGTATATAAGATTTAGAATGAGAAGAAGGAACAAGAGAAACTAAAAAAGAAATATAATCAAAATGACCAAAGAAAAAGGAAAATGAAAAAAAATGAAGAAACTAATGAAAAAACCCGAAGAAGAGAAAAACAAAAGAAAAAAAATGGACCTTACATAAATGGGATCCAGTAGTATGCATCCGCCTTACTTCCTTTAAGTAGAACCCGTCCTAGAACTAAAATACGATATGATAGGTGGGGCAGTGGCTAATCTGTTTCATTAGTACCAGTCGGTCCTGGGATCGATGTTTCTTTTGTTTATATACTCTGTATTCTGGCAGGCCCGCTTGTACGTGCTTAGTTGACCACCACAGCCATTCCACCACACTTGTGATTTAGTGGCGCTAAGAGCATCTTCAGCCGCGTCTCTAATGCCGTTTTTTAGCGTCGGCATCGAAAAATCGGCCCAGTCGCGTTCCCACGAGCTTGTTTTTCGCCGGATTTTGCCAACATTGACGTCGGCGCACCCAACCCGAACCCGACGCGCTGGGGGGCGCCGGCGAGAACGTTTTGGCGCGAAAGAGTGGCGGGATCGGCGCGTCAGCGAGACGAAGGCTGGTCGTCCTCATCGTCTCGGTTTTCCCGCGGGGAATCAATGCCAAGGCCGTCGGTCAACCTGCCATTGATTCACGGGCGGCGAAGTGCGGCGACGCCGCCCCGTCTTCCGCCACACGTTCGCGCGCGGCCGCCCCCGAGCCGCTATAAAAGGCGCCCCTGGCCGCGCCGGTGAGGCACCCATCCATCGGCAGTCCTCCCTCTCCTCGCCGCCGCACTTCCTCCCCTCTCTCCGCCGTTCGAGCCCCTTTCTCTACCCCCGGCAACCATGAACGCGAGGTACCCCGGCGACGCGGCGGCGACCAACGGTTTCGACCGCCGCTCGCTGCATGAGCGGGAGGCCTACCTCCTCCACGAGGCCAACTAAGCCGCACCGCCCGACGTACGCGCTCCATCGCGGTGGAGGCTCAGCGTCGGCGGGCTCCCTGTCCCCCTTCCGCCCGTCCCCGAGACGCCCTATTTCCATGCCTAGATCGAGCGTGCACGGGCGTCCCTGACGGCCGCGGAGCGGGTGCTCCCGGAGTACGCCGCCGACAACAACGCGGCGTGGGCGGTGTACTTCGAACGCCGGCAGGAGGAGCGGCTCGTCTCCACCAACAACGCGCCGATGCCGCGCGGCCGCAACAACAGCGAGGGCCGCCACCTATGGTGGGGCGTCCCTGGCCGCACGCTCAGCGGCATCCTCGCGCACGTCGAGGGCGGCAACGACCCGCCGCTCGAGTGAAGCAGCACGCCGGGGCGAGGGGTCGAGCAGCGGCCGTGTCAAGAAGGAAAAGCATCGGCCATAGTTTAGGGTTTTTTTCGTCCCTTTTATTCGTGTAAAAAACGCCTAAATTTCGCCGAAATTTGGTCGTGTTTGTTTAAATTTGTCCGTATTTGTTGAAATTTGGACGAACTGTGGGGGCGTCTGGAGGCGACCTGGGGCGGCGGCTGGGAACGTGCTCGCCCCCATGCCGGAAAAATGCCGGCTCGCTTCCAAGCGGCGCTTTTTCGTGCCCTCGGGAGGCCGAACGGCTGGAGATGCCCTAATAGACCTTGAACTAGTAGGACCATGCTATTTATTTATCATCTTTTAATATCTTTATAAAATCATGAATTTAGAAATGTTCATCAATTTTATGACAAAAGTTTACAAACTTAAAAAAAGTTCATCGGCTCTTCGAAATAGTTCAACATTTTTGAAGAAATGTTCACAAACTTAAAAAAGTTCACCGATTTTGGAAAAAAAACTTTATGAATTCTTTTAAAAAGTTCATCATTTTTGAAAAAACTTCAACGAGTTTAAGAAACTATTTAAATGATTTTTAAAAAGTTCAAAAATTTGAAGGAAAAATCCATCAATCTTGAAGAGAGTTCCTAATATTTGGAAAAAGTTCATTGAATTTGAAAAAAATGTTTATCAAATTTGAAAAAAGTTCATTGAATATGAAAAAACTTCATCAAATTCTAAAAAATGTGGATGGATTGAAAAAATCATCGAACAAGGAAGAAGGATAAATAAAAAATAAAACAGAAGAGCGAAAATAGAAAACAAAAAAATTAAAAACAAAAAGCAACAAAAAAATGAAAGAAAAGATGATAAGGCTGAAAAGTGATGGAACTTAGCGCATCAAGTTCCTGTGGCGGGGTGGTTACCATAGTGCGCTGTGAACCAGGAGACCTTGGTTTGATTCCTAGCTCTCGTGGATTTTTCGCACTTTGAATACACGAATGAAAAAATGGTGGGTTGGACGGGAGACGAGCGAAATGGACCACTGTGGTTCGCAAGGCCGTGGGAGGAGTTTGATGCCATGTGTCACAATCGGACTTGGCATCTTGTCCCACGTCCTGTCACGCCAACATCATCACCAAGAAGTGTGTGTTCAAGCACAAGCTTCGTCCCGACGATACACTAGAGCGTTATAAAGCGCGTTGAATGGTTCATGATTTCCGTCAGCGCTCCGCCATCAACTTCACGGATACATTCGCCCTAGTTATTAAACCCAGGATGATTCGTACCGTCCTTCAGCTCGCGGTGTTCCGTGCCTGGCCGGTGCATCAGATGGATGTCTTCAACACCTTCTTCCACAGTCATCTCGAGGAGCAGGTGTATTGTCAGCAGCCCATGAGGTTCGTGACGAGACATACCCGAAGCATGTGTGCCTGCTTTCGCGCTCGTTATACGGGCTAAAGTAGGCTCCAGGCGCCTAGTACCAACGCATTGCCGCGTTTCTTCACCAGCTTGGCTTCTGCTCCACTCGCTCTGATGCTTCACTGTTTGTCTATCAACAGGGTGATGTTACAGCCTACTTGCTACTCTACATCGATGACATCATGTTGACGACCTGGACCACAGCTCTACTTCGAAAGCTCACTGATCGTCTTCGCACCGAGTTTACCATCAAGGACTTGGGGCCACTTCACTACTTTCTCGGGATCAAGGTGGTGCGTTGTGTGAATGGCTTCTTCCTTCATCAACGAAAGTACGCTCATGAGCTTCTTGACCGCGTTGGGATGCTTAATCGCAAAACCACGGCCACGCCTATCGACACGAAGGCCAAGCTCTCCGCCACTGGGGGTTCTCTGGATGCTTCGTTCTACCGGTCTATTGTGGGTGCTCTTCAGTATCTCACACTTATCCGACCAGAGCTGCATCACGTGTTTCAGTAGGTGTGCCTCCATATGCTTGCTCCTTGCGATGCTCACTGGTCCTCGGTGAAGCGGATCCTTCACTATATTTGCGCACCATTGTCGGTGTCAAAACCGGCAGATCTCGGGTAGGGGATCCCGAACTGTGCGTCTAAGGATCGATGGTAACAGGATACAAGGGACACGATGTTTACCCAGGTTCTGACCCTCTTGATGGAGGTAATATCCTACGTCCTGCTTGATTGACTGATGAATATAGGGGTTACAAGAGTTGATCTACCACGAGATCGTAATGGCTAAACCCTAATTGTCTAGCCTGTATGATTATGATTATGTCTGCCTCTACGGACTGAACCCTCCGGTTTATATAGACACCGAAGGGGGCTAGGGTTTGTACAAAGTCGGTTTACAGAGAAATGAATCTTCATATCCGCATGCTAAGCTTGCCTTCCACGCCAAGAAGAGTCCCATCTAGACACGGGGGAAAGTCTTCCGTCTTGTATTTCAACGGCCCATTAGTCCGGCCCATATCACATAGCCCGGACACCCGAGGACCCCATAATCCTAGACTCCCTCAGTAGCCCCTAAACCAGTCTTCAATGACGATGTGCCCGGTGTGCAAATTGTCTTCGGCATTGCAAGGCGGGTTCCTTCTCTGAATACTTCAAAGCAGTTGATCGTCAGTGCTATATCCGGCCATGTACAACAATCATACCTCTGAATCATAAGGGCAGAATACATATAAGTTCTATCTTCTGAAGATTTCACTGGTGAGACATTACGTTTGGCCATTTTATTATTTTAACCCGCTTTTCTGTCTCCCGTTTCGTGTTCCGAGACGCAACCTCCGACGACACGTCTTGTCAAAACAGAGATCGTGCCCACTTATTACGGGATTCTCATCAATACGGGTTTGGGAAACCCCAACCGTGCTGTCTCGCACGACCCCTTGGGAATAGGCGAGATTTAAGGCTCGTGGGGGACGCATGATATTCGCTGCCTTTATAAGGAGATAAGATTCCTCCCTTTTTACCCCACGCCTTCCCCTTCCTTAGTCCATCCGCCCTCAAGCTCCAGCTCTCAAGCTTCGATCCACTCCGTTCCCAGAAAGTACTCCAGCCATGTATGGATCCGGAGTGCAGGGCAAGTGTATGGCCTCCTCCGTTATGGAGAAAAACATCAAGGAACTCCAGGAAGCGGGGTATTTGGCCAAAGAGATCGCCCACCAGCTCCCGGCCAAAAAACAGGTCATCCCCACTCCAAAGCCCGGCGAGAGGGTAGTATTTATCCCTCATTTTCTTCGCGGACTGGGGTTTCCCCTTCATCCTTTCGTCCGCGGCCTCATGTTTTACTACGGGATAGATTTTCATGATCTAGCCCCAAATTCTTTCCTCAACATTTCGGCGTTTATCGTCGTATGCGAGGCATTCCTTCGCATTTCCCCCCACTTCGGCCTATGGCTCAAGGTTTTCAATATGAAACCGAAAGTGATGGACGGCCAGCACGCGGATTGCAGTGGCGCTATGGTGAGCAAACTGCCCAATGTCACTTGGCCCAAGGGCACCTTCGTGGAGACCATGAAGGGATGGCAGCAGGGGTGGTTTTATGTCACACAGCCCCATGACTCCACATGGGTCGCTCCTACGGAATTCAAGTCCGGACCCCCAATGCGGCTGACATCCTGGCTCAACAAGGGCCTGGACTGGGCGTCGTCTGATGAGGTAACGATGCTAGAGAAGCGCATAAAGAGCATGGTAGATAAAAATACCAGCCTCGCCAGCGTGATCCAGGTGATGCTCTTCCGCCGGATTCTCCCCTGTCAGGCGCGTCAAGAGCCCATGTGGAAGTTGAACCCGGCTGTTCCCCGAACCCTGCAGCGGTTCTTCGGCACGAAGGACGAAGACATATGGAAGCTGCTCTTTAAGAACCAGAAGTCATGGCCGGAGACAACCGAAGACCTCGACTACGACAGCAACCACCCTGCGACCCCCGTAAGTTCTTTGATAACATTACTTTGCGAGCCCAAGGAGCACACTAAACTCTCCATTTTCTTTTGCAAGGCTGGATAAATAAAGCGGAACGGATTCACTATCCGGCTCTGCTGCCCGAAGACGAAACTATTCCTCTGTTGATGAGGATGCTAGTCCCGGCGCCGTACCAGGCGTCGGAAAAAACCAGATATGGAGATGGCGACTAAAGTTGCTGTTTCCATTTTTATAGAATTTCAAGATTACAATTGATCTACGAAAATATCGTGTATTTACAACTACAACGGAATAGTATACAAAGTCAACACCAATGATTAAATAGAATTTATGGCTACACAAACCGTTGAAGATAGACCAGTCAGTTAACAGCCGACCGCTCTACCACTGAGCTACTGAGGAACAAGGGGGGATTCGACCTCCTAGAGTTCAACTCCCGCTCTCAACCCATGAACAATATGAGTCCCAAGCTTTTTTCGTAACTCCCATAATTTCTTCGTAGTGGCTCCGTTCCATGCCTCATTTCCTAGGGAAGCCCAAAGTGGCTCTATTTCATTCTATTTCACTTCCTAGCACTTCCTATCATTTAATATCCATCCCTTTGGTCTTATTGACATAAGAGATGTCATTTATAGTCAAGCCAAGGAGAAAGGCAAGGAGGCCAAGAGCGGCCTCCACCGTAAGGGTGCTTCGGACGTAGTGTCCGAGGACACCGGAACCCTCTCCTCCCTTGACGAAGAGGAAGAGGAGGAGGAATGGAGCATCTCCCCCCTAAAGGGGAGAAGAAGAAAAGGGCAGCCTCCACCGATCTAGAGGCGGAGGCGTCCAAGAAAGGGAGGACGTCCCTTACGGATGACTCCGAATCGGACGCCGACGAGTGGCATCCCAGGCCGAAGCCCCTGGCCGAATCGTAAGTACTCGAAGGTACACACACACACACACACACATATATATAGTGTTACTATTTATCACCCAGGGTGCAGAATAAGTTATTCTTCACCCGAGATAATTTTACGATCGCTTCCTAAACAAATTACGTTTATAATATAAATAGTTACATGCATATTGATTCAATACGTAAAATTTGATATAAAAAACAAAAAATATAGGTTATTAGACTAGAAAAATCACATTTTACGTATGTTTTACACTGTTTGTACATTCGTAATTTTACGTAACATAAAATATATTTTTACGGTGAATACATATTTTCTTACGTTCTCTTTTTGTGTATGAAATTGGACAATATTTAAAAAACGTAAAAATACAATGCATTGATGTCAAAATAGAGAGGGGGTGAAGAATAACTATTCCTCACCCAGGTTGACGAATAGCGCGATGCATTTATATCGCTATTCGTCATCCTGGATGAGGAATAGTTATTCTTCACCCCTCTCTATTTTGACCTCAATGCACCGTATTTTTACGTTTCGTAAATTTTGTCTTATTTCATACATAAAAAAAGAACATAAGAAAATGTGTACTTGCATAAAAAATATTTTATATTACGTAAAATTACGAATGTAAAAATATAGTGTACAACATACATAAAATGTGATTTTTCTGGTCTTATAACCTATATTTTTACTTTTTATATTAAATTTGACATATTAAATCAATATGCATGTAACTATTTATATTCTAAACGTTTTTTATTTAGGAAGCGATCGTAAGATTACCTCGGGTGAAGAATAACTTATTCTGCATCCTGGGTGAAGAATAGTAACATTATATATATATATATATATATATCCGGCTTTTCTAGCTTATAGTTGTAATGCATTCAAATTGTATGCTGTAGTCCGGTTAAGGTCCTTCCCCAGCGATCCTCCTCTTCCGGGAATTCGCTGGGTCCGAACATGATGGAGAGCGAATCGCCTCCACCAGCTTCCTCCCCCACCGCCGCGGATAACACCGAGGTATCATCCCAAAGGACCCTTTCGGAACAGGGAGAGGTGCCGGAGGCTGCCAAGAACATGGGGGAACCGACCCCCATGGAGACTGGAGACGGGGGCCATGTCCAGTTTGGCCCCCAGCCAAATGTCATTCCGGTAACCCACACGGATCCGGAGACAGAGGAGCAACCCTCTTCACGAGAAGGGGGCGCTCCTACTATACTAGCGACCTCTATCAATGTGGAGGCGCCGGACACTTTGGTGAGAGCGCTTCAGAGCGCCACCATTGTGGAAGAACATCGTACCGTTATGGGTATGGTGATTGAAAAGGTTCAGTCCGTGAAAAGCGGACTGAGCGAGGCCTACACTAGCCCTTTAAGAGGATTTGAGGTATGTGCTTTACAGTGTTTTTTAGCTATATAAAAGAATGCATGTGTATAGATAGTAGCCCATGAGACTTTGTTCAGTGTTCGGAAAGAAAACCGAACAGAGGATCTAATAACTCATGCAGGAGACTAACACACATATCTGTTTGAACAAGCAGGCTGCGAAACAGGCGTCAGCTACCCATGCTGCCGAAGCATCCAAGCTAAGGCGGAAGTTAGAAGAAAAGCAAGGTATGTAATACCGAAGCACGTCTGAAATGATGCCAGCTATGATGTAGTATCTCAATGAGTTTCATAATTATGTTTGTAGCTGACACGTCCGAGGTCGAGGCCCTCAAGAGTGCGCTGGCCAAGGCCAAGAAGGAGGCGGAGGAACGAGCCTCCCGCCTTAAACATGAATCACGGGTGGAGGAAGTCTAGCAAGAGCTCAAGGATGCCATAGGCAAATGCGAGTCCTTATAGCGTAAGAGTTCGGAGCAAAATTCCGAACTTGCCAAGGAACTTCAAAGTGCACAAGAAGCCCGGGCCGAAGCCCAAAGCGCTGTCCGGGAGATCCAAGAGGCAAAGCAAATTGCGGCGGGTAAGGCCTTTAACATGCAAAGCAAATTTGTGAAGACAAGGTATATCTTTCTAACCCGGATTTGGATTTCTCCAGGAGTGTTTGCGGACCTGCCCCGGAGTGTCGCTGATGTCACAGAGTTCTTCTGGGCCGAAGAGGGGAGCTCAACAGAGAAGTTGTTCTGGTCATAGTACCTTGCGCCAGAGCATCCTGTGCCCCTCAGCGATCAGCTGAAGCAATGGACAAAACTGCACAGGGTGGCTGAATTGGCCATGAGGGATTTGATAATCCGTGTTTGGCCCGCCGAACCCATGCCCAGTAGCTACTTCGGTCTCGTCAAGCGGCTAGTCAGCGCCTGCCCTTGGCTTGATGTTGTGAAGCGGTCGGTCTATATTGAAGGTGCGCGGATGGCCTTCGCCCGTGTCAAGGTGCAATGGGCGAAGATGGACGCCATCAAGCTTGCAACCGAGGGACCACCCGCTGGCAAAGAGCACCGCACGCCGGAGCAGTACTTTGATGATGTCTTGAAAGGATCCTGCATTGTAGAGGGCCAATGTTCGAAGGACATCATTTTTGAATGAATGTATCTATGTTGTCCAATGCCATATCATGAAACAAGGCTTATGTATGATATGTTGCTTAAAAATATCTCCTCCTATGCGGCTGTTTATGATATCTGAGAGTTGGTCAGTCGTCGGCTTCAGCCCCCACATAGGTAGTATGGGGGTGTTCGGGATAAACACTTAAACACACTTGACCTAACGTATTGGTCCATGAAGGAGGTGTTAGTGCGGAGAACCAGGCAACCGGACTATGTGGCTTTATCGCCCTCACTTAGCCATAGGAGTTTTATAATGAGAGTGCGGGCACAACCCCTAGTATTGTTCGATTATCCGAACTCGGGTGCTGTGACTGCCCGGCCGGGTGGTACCAGCCTATCGCATAATGCGGAAATTAGAGATTTATACTTAGTCACCGAATAGCTGACCAACTCTCGCTGCATCATGACAGTCAGTTTTCGGCTTTCTCTACTGAGGTGTTTGTCCGGGTGAACCAGAAACACAATCGCAGCAGTTCTCCCTTTACTACCCTAGCCGACCAGGCCGAACGTAAGGTAGCAAGAACAGTAGCCGGACAACCCAACTATTGACCAAAGACATGATTCGGAGCCAATGCATATAATGCTATATTCAGGATGCCGAATTGCACTGTTAAAGTGTCCGGCTTTTGTTTTAATATTTAGAAGATGTACGTGGCTTAATCAAGCCCCTGGCAATTTAGGCCATACCGAGGTGTACATGATAATCAGACAAAAACAGGGAAACATATGTTAAGAGATAAGCCAACCCCATGTAGGTTTGGGCTAAAAACGGTTTCCATTGTAGTCTGATTGATACGTCAAAACGTATTGATACAAATAGTGCAATAAGCAACAAGGCTATTTTACATGCCGAACACAAGGGGAAGCCGTGCATGCGTCCTGAAAGCGGACGAGGTGATCTTTAAGGATCCTTTAGGTACTCTGGCACACGTCTATGCTGCTTTTCTCCTTGGTGTATTGTCCTTCGAGAGGATCATCACCCGGTGTTTTCATAATAGGCCACGGAAAGAGGCCTTGGTACCGTCGAAAGGGTGATGCGGTTTGAGGGAACCTGGAAGAATGAAATAAAAAAGAAGAAGAAGAGGAATGTGAGTTTCCTGATAGGGTCTGGCCGTATTGCAGGGATTGTCCTTATTGTGCCTTCATCCTTTCCCATGGTATTTTTAGTGCTTAATTATGTATGTGTGGTACATATGCCACAATTTTATAGGGGATAAGATGGAGGCCGAATTGCTAATCGAGCTCCTGACGAGCTGGAATGTCGTACAGTGGGGTAGTCCGGACTTGTTTGACAGTGTCCAAGGACTTGGCCGCCGCCGTAATAGTTGGCTTGATGAGTCCACCCTGTACTTCCGCTGCCAGGGTCGCGATGTGCTCCTCAATGCGGAGGGAGCGCTCCATGTTTCCATTCACTATTATGAGTCCGCGTGGTCCGGCATCTTGAGTTTGAGATAGGCGTAGTGCGGGGTTACATTGAAGCGAGCGAACGCGGTTCGTCCGAGCAGTGCATGGTAGCCACTGCGAAAGGGGACGATGTCGAAGATCAAGTCTTCGCTGCGGAAGTTGTCCGGCAAACCGAAGACCACTTCTAATGTGATTGAGCCCGTGCAGCGGGCCTCTACACCGGGTATAACTCCTTTAAAGGTAGTTTTAGTGGTCTTGATTCTTGACGGATCAACACCCATATTGTGGACTGTGTCCTGATAGATCATGTTAAGGCTGCTGCCGCCATCCATGAGGACTCACGTAAGGTGGAATCCATCGATGATTGGATCACGGACTAATGCGGCCGAACCTCCATGACGGATACTGGTCGGATGGTCCCTATGATCAAAGGTGATCGGACAGGCCGACCATGGGTTGAATTTTGGGGCGACTGGCTCTATCTCATAGACGTCCCTTTGCGTGCGCCTGCGCTCCCTCTTGGGGATATGGGTGACGTATATCATATTCACCATTTTGACTTCGGTGGGAAATTTCTTCTGACGCCCTGTTTTCGGCGCGCGAGGTTCCTCGTCGTCATCCTCACTGGGTGACTCTTTCTCCTTATGTTCGGCATTTAGCTTGCTGGCCTGTTTGAAGACCCAACAGCTTCTGTTGGTATGGTTGGCAGGCTTATCAGAAGTGTCGCGGATCTGGCAAGGTCGATCAAGTATTCGGTCCAGACTTGATGAACCGTCTTTGTTTCATTTGAATGGCTTCTTCCGTTGACCGGATTTGAAGCCACTGAATCCGGCGTTGACTGTCGTATTCTCTGTATCATCATTGTTGTTCCGACGCTTATGTTTATTGCGTAAGGGCCTTTCGTTGCCGTTTCGGGCTTCGGAAGTGCCGGGGTCACTGGTACTGTTACCGACGGGCTAGCCAGCTATCCTCGCCCGTGCAGAAGCGGGTCATTAGTGCTGTAAGGGCTGCCATGGACTTCGACTTTTCTTGGCCGAGGTGTCGGGCGAGCCATTCGTCGCGGATGCTGTGTTTGAAGGTCGTTAGGGCTTCATCGTCCGGACAGTCGACAATCTGATTCTTTTTAATTAAGAATCTGGTCCAGAATTTCCTGGCCGACTCTCCGGGCTGTTGGACTATATGACTGAGGTCATCGGCATCCGGAGGCCGGACATAAGTGCCTTGGAAGTTGTCTCTAAAGGCATCTTCCAAGTCTTCCCAGCTTCTAATAGAGTTTTCTGGGAGGCTGTTTAGCCAGTGCCTAGCTGGCCCCTTAAGTTTTAGGGGAAGGTATTTGATGGCGTGTAGATCATCACCGCGAGCCATGTGAATGTGGAGAAGAAAATCTTCAATCCATACTGCGGAATCTGTTGTGCTGTCGTATAATTCAATGTTCACGGGTTTGAACCCTTTAGGGAACTCGTGCTCCATTACCTCATCGGTGAAGCATAGGGGGTGTGCGATGCCTCTGTATCGGGCCATGTCACGACGCAGTTTGGATGTAGTCCGTATGCGGTTTTCAGCCCGGGGTTGGTTATGCTTATCGCACCAGGCTTGATAGCCCTCCTCTCGCGCCGGAGCACGCCCCCGCGATCCGTAGATTGACCTGGTCTGACCTACTCTATTTTCCAGGTCCTGTTGTAGGTCGTATGTGTATCCTCGAGCTGTTGTTTCTCTGCTTTTACGGCGAGGTGATGCGGGCTGGTGTTCGGCTTGAGTTGCTGTTTTGTCCCGGCCACGTGGTGGTCTATCGGGTCCGTCAGCCGCATTACGCACGGGTGGTATGGGCTCCAACGCCTCATCGTCGAATTGGGGTAGCAGCTTACGCTTCGGGTAACTCTTTTTGGTCACTCGAGGCCGTATTCTTTGGCTGCCAGGACATTAGTCCATCTATCGTCGAGCAGGTCTTGGTCAGCTTGAAGCTTTTGTTGTTTCTTTTTAGGCGTCTAGCCGTGGCTATTAGCCGGCGCTTGAAGCGCTCTTGTTCGCGGGGTTCCTCTGTCACAATGAAATCTTCGTCGCCGAGGCTTACGTCGTCTTCGAAGAGTGGCAGATAGTTGCTGTCCTTCGAGTCATTGTTCCCTGTTTGTTCGTCAGGGTCAACTTGCCCGTCCTCCCGATCATCCTGTTCGCATGTTGGTTCGATGGGATCTTCTTGGTATTCGGCGTTCTCCAGAGTATCATTGTCTTTGGTGCCGGTATTGCTGTTCTTTCCGCGACGCGATTTAGAGCGGCGTCGCTGACGTCGACGTTTCGGCGGTATCTCAGGAGGTTCGTCCTCGACTGGGTTTTTCTCATCATCGCAGTCGCCGTTTTTAGGTGTCTCTACCATGTATACATCATACGAGGAGGTGGCCGTCCAATGTCCGGTGACCGGCGGGTTTTGGGCCTGCTCCTCTCCGGCATCGTCGTCCATACCGTCGATATTTTCAGAGGCGTAATCAAGCATGTCGGTTAGGTCCTCGACAGTGGCTATGAAGTGGGTGGTGGGTGGGATGTAAAATTCCCTATTTCCAGCCCCTAGTCCGGGCTGGGCGTGATTCAGAAGCGGTTCCTTTGTGATGTCGAGGGATCGCATTAGGTCCAAAGCCTCGTTTAAGAGCGGGGTTTGGACGGGGTCTGAAGTTTCTGGGCTAAGCTCGCATGACGCGGGCCTCTAGGGTTCGGAATTAGTGTCCGGAGAAGAGTCCGGCCTTGCAATGATTGCCAGAGACGCTACTCTTTCTGGTTTTCCGGTGTTGAGCTCTAAGGCCGCAGAGAGTCTGACGGGTTCTAGACTGCCGTCTTCGGACCCGGTGACGCACTCCGGATCTAAAGCCGGAGCGGTGATTGAGGCCGCGAACCCTTGGAAGATCAAGTCTCCTCAGATATCAGTGACATAGTTCAGATTTCCAAAATTGATCTGATGATCAGGGGCATAGCTGTCGATCTGCTCCAGATGGTCAACCAAATTGGCCCGCAGTGCGAAGCCGCCGAATACAAAGATCTGGTCGGGGAGGAAAATCTCCTTGGCGGCAGCGTTGTTGTAGATAATGGATGGAGCCATCGAGCCTTTCGACGACGGCATAGTGAAACTCTCAATGAAAGCACCAATGTCGGTGTCAAAATCGGCAGATCTCGGGTAGGGGGTCCCGAACCGTGCATCTAAGGATCGATGGTAACATGAGACAAGGGACACGATGTTTACCTAGGTTCGGACCCTTTTGATGGAGGTAATACCCTACGTCCTGCTTGATTGACTTTGATGAATATAGGGGTTACAAGAGTTGATCTACCACGAGATTGTAATGGCTAAATCCTAATTGTCTAGCCTGTATGATTATGATTGTGTCTGCCTCTACGGACTAAACCCTCCAGTTTATATAGACACCGGAGGGGGCTAGGGTTTGTACAGAGTCGGTTTACACAGAAAGGAATTTTCATATCCGCACGCTAAGCTTGCCTTCCACGCCAAGGAGAGTCCCATCCGGACACAGGGGAAAGTCTTCCGTCTTGTATTTCCACGGCCCATTAGTCCGGCCCATATCACATAGCCCGGACGCCCGAGGACCCCATAATCCTGGACTCCCTCAACCATAGATCTCGGCCTCACGCTCCATGCTTCCACCGCCATGGACATCACCGCTTACTTGGACGCCGGCTGCCCTAACACACGACATTCCACTTCAGGATATTATGTATATCTTGAACCATCACTCATCTCATGGTCGTCCAAGCGTCAGCCCATGGTTTCTCGCTCTAGCGCTGAGGCTAAGTATCGTGCGGTGGCTAATGTGGTCACCGAGTGCTCGTGGCGTCGCCAGCTTCTTCACGAGCGCCGAAATCCTACGGATAAGGCCACCGTGGTATACCGCGACAACATCTCTACCGTCTACGTCTCCGCCAATCTGGTTCATCATCGTCGCACCAAGCACATCAAGCTTGACATTCATTTTGTTCGAGAACAGGTGGCTCTTGGTCATGTGCGCGTGCTTCATGTGCCCACTTCTCAACAATTTGTGGATATCATGACCAAGGGATTGCCCACGGCGGCCTTTAGGAGTTTCGGTCCAACCTTTGCATTGGGTATGGCGACGCTTCGGCTGCGCGGGAGGACCGGCGGGGGGAGGGGGGTTGTTGAGTATGTAATATATTTCTTGTACAATAAGCTGTCCTCCTTTCATGCATAGTTGATGACGTGGATACCTCTTGTATATATATATATATATATATATATATATATACACACACACACACACACACATGCATACGCATCCGATGAATATACTACGAGTTGCACTTTTTTTTTGCGGTGGAACGAGTTGCACCTATTCCCTACAGTACGGCGTGGCGAGTGATAAGCCTGCACGCATGGCCGGTCGTGTGTGTGTGGATGCACACGCACTGATCGACGATGAAACACGCACGCACGCATCGCTCCCGTCTATTTTCGAACGGTGCAATGGACTTGGCGTAGAAAAACAAACGTTGCAGAATGGACCTGAGAAACCTAGACGCTGATTTGGTTGTCGTATGTACGTACATCGGCCCGGCCTGCAAGCCAGGGCATCAGAAATAACGATCCAAGTTTGCCGGACTCTCCGCTCAATCACGTACAGTTGTACGAGCACGCGCACGTACGTGCCATTTGCCAAACGCATATGGCACGCTCTGCACGCACGCAACGGGTTCCGTGCTGGCAACCCGGCACAACAGTGCAGGACAGTCGGATATATACACGTTGAAAGCCATGTGCGCTGGCCTCTCTTTTGGAGTATGTGTAGACACATGCGTGCTTAATTATCGTTTGACAACGATCCAACGTGTCGGAAAAAAATTATATGAGACCCATCCTGATGAGATGACACGTGGCAATTACAAATCACAAAGTATCTAATCTTTCTCTTTCCTGATTTTAAGTGGGAGATGGGGGATACTTTATGATTTATGAATGTCACGTATCATCCATCAGGATGGATCTCGCGTGAGACCTAGTCTCATAAAATTCTTCTTTCCAACGTGTCACACCAGCTTCTCCGGATGTTCCTAGTTTCCTCGTGCACTTAACTCGTGCATGCATGCAAATGTCTCTTCTTTTCACGTTCGTGTGTATCCTGGTCTCCTGGCTGCGCTGAATGTCGTTGATTCCACACGGAGTTGTCTTCAAGCCTAGCTATCTACAATTAATCGGCATCATGGACTATCAGCAATACTCGCTGTAGTATAGCTCCGACCCAAGTTTAATTCCACCGAAGTGCGTATTGCCAAGCAACATTAATTTGGTTCCTTTGACTCCATCAGATTTGGGAATGTTTATCACTTATTAGTGCTTGTTTCATTCCGGCTGCTCCTCAACAGATAATTTTCTTCAAAAGGTACGAGCTAACAAGTAACCATCTCCATCAGTAATTGAGAGCACGCTAGCTTGTAACACAACGACGTGTTCAATTAATGTCACAACATTTTGACAAAGATTTATCCGATCCTAACTATAAAACTATACTCTGGCTTTGATCTACGTATACCCACCGATTTTTGATAGGGACTAATATGTACGAAAGAATTCCTTATTTAACACTATCTTAAATTTCGTTTCCTTATTCAACACTGGAAACTTTTTCTTTCCTATCTAACAACGAGTCTAAATTTTATCCCTTTTATAACACTTTCGTCCATTTCAAACCTAAATGACACCTGAAAAAACCTTCTTGCCCCTCATGTGGTATGTGTGTGTGGGCAGTGCGGGACAATAGCATACAGATAAGTAGTGGCAGTAGCACACACGCAGCAGCTCGTACACATGCAACAACACACACGCACGCGCTGTTGTAAATTCGCCACATGATCGATCATATCAATTCAGACGACACGTGCGCACGAGAAACTAATAGCCAACGGCCATTATCGTGAACTCTTTTCTCGCTATTATCTTGTTTTCTCCATATTACAAATCTGACCGTACAGACCGTGCACAAAAACCGTCTGAAAGTAAATCTAGATCTAGACGGACACGCACACACCCAAAGCTAACTAAGCTAGTACGGCTAGCCTAATACTAAATCGAATAGGACTCCGTAGTACTACCACGTATACATCCCAGCCGGATTACTAGTGATTTTCAAATCTAATTAACCGGCATCGCTGATCACCCTTTACTAATCCTGTAAAATGACCCCACGTACTAGCAGTTCTCAAACTATAACACATATGCTTGGATTACTCTTAACACGCGCGCACACGCAGCAGCACACAGAACAACACATATGCACACAGCAGCACACACAAACACAGAGTAGCACACGCAGTCACACACATGCACGTAGTACACACGCAACATCAGTAGCACACACGCTCGCACACACAACAGCACGTACACGCACAAACATACTACATGAGGGGCAAATAGGTCTTTTCATGTGTCATTGAGGTTTAAAATGGACATAAGTGTCATAAAAGACATAAAATTTAGACTTGTTGGTAGATAGGGAAGAAATAATTTACCGATGTCAAATAGGGCATACAATTTAAACACAATGTTAAATAAGGAATTCTCTCAATATGTATTCCCTTCGTTCGGAATTACTTATAAAAAAAGGATGTATCTACAACTAAAATACTTCTAGATACATTTATTTCTTGGACGAGTAATTCCGAACGGAGGGAGTAGCTCACTCTCTTGCTTTTTTTTTCCCTCATCGGGCAATTACTCCTTTAAGTGACGTTGGAGTATCGTCTCCTGAGCGCATCCACGCTCTCTGACACTCCGCCTGTCTGTTTCTATAATCTTGTTTTTTTAGGGTTGTTTCTATAATCTTGTGCCTCACCATGATGGTGGCTCCGGGGCCCATGACATGTGGGCTACGATGCGCGCGGCCCCTCATCTAGCGTCTTTTTTTTGTTAGTTTGTCCTGTGCTGAGGCGGTCTTCGTGCCTGCGCCCCACCGGGCTACCCCACACTCGACCCAGCTGGTAGCTGGCGCAGGGTTGTTCGGGGCCGTCTTGCCTCACACCTCGCGCTTGACCGTTCAAAATCTGATTCGGGGACCAAACCAAACCAAGCTAGGCGCTAGTCGGGCCTAACAGTCATGGTAACATCATGAAAGATTTGCCACGCTTCGGGGGAGTCGGTCATCTCCAACTACGAACGGCTTCGGGAGGTCGGACGCCCTGCGCGCCTGGCTTTGGCTTCCCCTTCGGACATATAGGCCTCATGAACTGCATCTTTCTTCAGCCCCAGGGTGAACTGGTACCCATATTTTTGTGCTTTTCCGGTATTCACGGGAGCCTGTCAAGACTTCGCCAAGCAATCCAAGACGACACGTAAGATTTATCTCAAGCCAATTGTATTCTAACTGCTTACATGCTCAGAGGCTATTAACGATACAAAGTATCGGGGGTGTATCAATGGGCAGGAGGTCGGCCCACCAGACGATTCTCGGGGCCCAGGCATCTCACCCAGGTGGTAGGCCTCTTCTGGAAGATTTCAGCAGCTGGCTTACAAGGCAAGCTGAAGATCTAGGTGGACTCTTGGGTCGGTCGTAACCAACTGGGACACTTGTAAACTATATGCCTCGTTGTATAGTAAAATGTCAATATTTACAAAAAGATTTTCCCGATCCAAAGTAAGGGGGTGTTTGTTTCCAGGGACTTTTTTGTGTAGAGACTAGAAAAAGTCCCTCTTAGGAACTTTTTTACCAAACGGGAGAGACTTTTTAGGGTCTAAATTAGGCATTTGGGACTAAATGAAGAGTCTTTTTGGGACCTTTTGAAACTTTTCCAATAATGCCCTTCCATGCAATCATTGGCCCGCCACCCCATGGTGTTGCTTAATTATTATTTTTCTATATACCAGGGGCAACATGGTCATTTAATAACCTCTAGGAAGGGACTAGGGACTTTTTAGTCTCTGAAAATAAACAGGGAGAGACTTTTTAGGGACTAAGAACTTTTTGGTTGGGACTAGAAAAAGTCCTATGACTAAAAAACCAAACACCCCCTAAGTATATGTATCGCACATTCTCTTAATTGCTTCTTTTCCTTCTTAATTTCCGGTCAAATATTCTCTCCTGGACCATCTAGTATGTACGCGCTGACAAATTAACTGTGATATACACAATCTTAATGTAGCAGTAGTCCTATAGAGTAGATGTTCCAACTGCCAACCGTACCTCTATACAGTAGCTTCTTGACCGATCGTTTCATGCATTATTGTTTGCCCATCCATGCATTAACTAAAGTTTCTGGTAAGCCTAGAGTATGCTCGTATGGATTAATGAGAGCTAATCATCCATCATTGTTCTGTTAGAGTACTGTACAGTAGTACTGTGCTGATTAAATCTGGCGCTAACAGACGTACTGTAGTATAGGTAGAAACACAAATGCACACAGACATTAACTAACGGAGCAGTGCATGCATGTCCCAGGCTGCTTTCCACTACAGTGTTTAGCATCGCATGTGAAATTAATGTTGCAAACAGAGACCGCTTTCATTTCGTGGCGCATGCTTGCACAGTGGTAGACCGACTTTTCCAGAAAACATAGTCTCGTCCATGATGATTCCCATGCTGTGCTTGCTCTTGCTGGCTGCAGCTACATGCATGCATGCATGCATGCAGCTGAGCGAGACCAGAACAAGTCAACTCTGATGCAAGTTGCTAGTGGAGCGGTACTGTAGTGCATATATGGAGAAAGAGTGTATGTGCTGGCAGATGCAGGGACTATACCTACTGAATGCACGCGACATGATCAATTTCCGGATAGTTTTCAGGGGAGCTTCTAGAATTGATTTCGGTTCATAAAGCCCATGCATATATTAACATCCATGCATGAATAATGCTTCCCATTAAACCTCCTATTACATGTTAAATTAGTAATCTAAATACTATGTTACTGTAGGAACACTTACCAGTGATGTGTCCAAAAGTCTGATTATCAGTGTGGAGCATGAGTGCCTGTAGTTGATACTCCCGCCGAATTTTGATTAGAAAACCATGCTAAGGTCAAGCAAGACGCTTATTTCGAGACGCAAGGAGTACATGGGTATCGGCAGACTCCTCATCAAGAATAACATAGTACCATGAACTCATCGAGTCTGCAAACTGCTTGGCATACAGTACTGTATCAAATACAAACAGGAAATTGCTAATGGTGTTGCTGATGATCTTTCTAGGTGTGACACCATTGAAGAAATGACTGCTATATCCATCAACAAGCCTAAGTGGTTGGAAGTGGTCTTTGATAGTTATTTGCAAAAACCCAGGCAAAGCAGTTGTTAACAAATTAGTGTATGCGGTCCTAATGCCCAGGAATATTCATTACATGAAGGGGTTATTAAGCTGAATGGACGTGTTTGATTAGGAAACCATGCTGAGGTCAAGCAAGAAATCCTAGTGGCTCTACATTCCAGTGGCATAGGTGGTCACAGTGGCACCACTGCTACTTATCAGAAAATAAAAACCCTCTTTGCTTGGCAGAATTTAAAACGGGATGTCCAGGAATATGTCTCTCAATGCACAGTTTGTCAACAGGCCAAGCATGAGCACACAAAGCAGCCAGGGCTTCTACAAACCGTACTTATACCTGAGAAAGCTTGGGATACCATTAGTTTGTATTTTATGGAAAGGCTGCCAAAATCTTGCAAATATGACACTATCTTGGTCGTTATTGATAAATTCACCAAGTATGATCATTTCTTGCCTATGTCCCACCCTACACGGCTCTATCTATGGCTTAGTTGTTTGTTGACGACTAGACAATACCCGCCGCGTTGCAGTGGGATGATAGTGTAATAAAAAATTTGAAAGAGAGAGGCACACAATAAAGAGAAAAGGAGTAATAAGCACATAGAAATATGAAATGTTTTGCAGCAGAAGATGGCTTGGATTTAATGTGTAACTCTGAAATCAGCTTACTTAGTACGTTCAGTTCTCTAACCAAATTTGCATAGGATGTTACTTTGATCATCTCAGTGGAAAGAAGAAAATACATCTGATGTGGTACTAATAAATCAAGTAGCAATTAATATTACAATACAAATTACATGTCTGCACCTTGAATGAACTCCCAACGGTTATCTTTCTCAGGTATGTGACTTCACTGAACTTACATAGTGCTATATGTATGTATAGCATCTAGATCGTAAAATAGACGTCGCGACAGGTTATGCTAGAAACGGTACAAAGGAAGTACGAGATTTAAGAGCGCCATACCTGAAGGTTGTTTCTCTCCCTTACAACAACTGGATGTGTTGCAGTTGAATCAACAAATGTTGTGAGGAGTAGGTGGAGCTTGTAGGCGGAGGCTAACCAGGTATCCTAGTGGTGGTGACGCAATGCAATGATCTGCTCGTGTAGCAGATCTGTTGGGGATATTACCCCACGGTGTGACCCGCCCAGGAGGGGCCGGGTTACACTGTTGGCGGCTCATAAGTGAAAGGCTAGATTTGGCCCAAGAAGATAAGATAAAGACTAGAGGCGGCTTACAAGGCGCGCCTGTTGAAGGCCCAAGACCCGGAGTGGTGCCATAACCCGGAGGTGTGAGCCGCCCGATGGCGAATTGCCTAGCAAGGCAAGGCGACTTAGAAACTAGGTCAGTCACGTTATATGATCCGACTTGGACTCTTGTAAGCCCAGGGGCTCGACCTGTGTATATAAAGGCGAGACCCTGCGGCAGGTAAACTCAAGTTACAATCAATCGAGAGCTAGGTTAAGCGATTCCGCTCCCTTGTAATCGATACTCAATCAATACAACACAAAGAAGGAAGTGGGATTTTACCTCATTGGTGAAGGGCCGAACCTGGGTAAACTCGTGTCTCTCGTCCTGCTCAACCCCTTTAAGCTAATCACCGTAGCCATGACCTCGCACCTAAGTCCTTTCATGAGGGCATCTGCCGTGACAAAACCACGACAATTGGCGCCCACCGTGTAGCCAGCGCACGGTGGTTTCGAGTTCTTGAAGGGTTCTTTCTCAGGGATCGAGGGGTATGCCGTTGGCAGGATGACAAAGAGTCGTCGCGGCAAGCTCTACATCGATGACGCTGGCTGGGGCCCCGAGGCCGACTCAATCGAGTACAGGTACCTGGTCCTCTTCGGCGGAATTCATGTCTTCATCGGCAAGATCGGCGATTCCGAGTCTGAGCCGGACACCTCCACCGATCTC
The DNA here is from genome assembly GCF_003073215.2 of Triticum urartu. NCBI lineage: Eukaryota > Viridiplantae > Streptophyta > Magnoliopsida > Poales > Poaceae > Triticum > Triticum urartu. The sequence continues at coordinate 269,784,671 of NC_053028.1, forward strand.
TTCGAGTCGGCTCAGCGCGCGCAACCCGCCCGGGTTCAACCCGGCCGAAAGCGCGTCCTCGTCGATTTCACGCAAGGCTTGGAGCTTGCAGAAAATTCTGCATCTGGTGAGGAGACTCTCATTTATTCAGATGATGAGTCCTCAACCGGATAGACGGAATCAATCTATCAGCTTCAGGATGGCGGGCTTGGGGGCTATTCCGATGGTAATAGTATTTCAGACCCCTACGAGCGGCCATGCAGGGCTGCAATCTTTATGGTTGGCACACAGCCGGTTCTAATTTCATTAATAGCTGCAGCTATGACATCTTGATCGACTGCGGCTATGATAGCTGGGGCTGGCGGCTCAGTTATACCGCTAGCTCAAGTTCTGTCTGAACTCTTGGGCTCTCTGAACACTTTGCTTGTGACAGAGGTGACTGCGGCAAATCAGGCAGAGCGCAATGCAGAGATTGAAAAGATTCAGGCAGAGATCACTAAGGCCCAGGAGGATGTCAACACAGAGAATGCCAGGATGGCGGAGGAATGAGCTCAGATCACGGCCGAGTCAGAACGAGTAAGGGCGGAAGCTTGGCCCCTAAGTCTGGATCAGAATGCCTCTAACGCAGTTCTTCGTAGGAGGCACCAAACCCGTCTGCCTTATCATTATGTGCCTATGAATCTGTTTAACACCCCTGGAGCAGGTCCAAGCAATCCGGGCACTCGGGTCAATCCTCAATTAAACCCGGACGGGCCTGGAAGTGGAGTCGCGACTCAGCCTCGACAGCCTGAGCTGGCATGGAGAGGTGAGCGGATGCCTAACCCGCCCCAATCAAACGTCACCTCAACGTTTCCTGATACCACCACCTGGGCATTTTTCTTATCCGGTGGATAACATGGCAGCAACGGCAACACGGCTGGCGGCTATTCCGATCGAGGGCGAGTCACGAGTTGCGCTGGAAACCCGGAATGCCGTGGAACTTCTTCAAATGGCTGTTGCACAATAGGCGGCTTAATTGTACAGTCATGACCGTGTTCACTCGACCCCTCGCCCAAGTCGAAGTTACAGCTGGCGTATTGAGTCACCCGCAGTTTCCAGTAGCGAACGGCGTCATAATCCGCCCCGTGATGATAACTCGCCCCGTGATGATAACCTGTTGGTCAATGCTCAGGCTATTGTGGATCAAGCTAGAGATCGTCGTGAGGTGGAAGCGGCGGCTCAACTGGGGGCTTATCAGCAGCCTCCGGTGAACCCTTCGGCCTCAGTTGAAGCGGGGACGATCTCCAGGACAGTTGGAGTGCCGTGTTTGGTACCGGCTCTACGTAATGAACGTATGCCCAAGGATTTCAAGGGCCTCGTAAGGTGCCTAATTATACAGCCGATCTCCCTTCTGAAGGTTGGGATTGAGAGTTATAAGTTAGCCATGGAGATGTTGGACGTCAACGATGCGATCTGTGCCAAGTACTTTACTATGATGTTGGATGTGTCAGCTCGTACATGGTTAAAAAGCTTGCCTGCTAATTCCATCAACTCATGGGTGGTTGAAGGCACGTTTCATAAAAAAATCAAGGAACATGCAAGCAACCTCTAATGATTATCAATCTGGATAACTGCGTGCAACATGAGGATGAGTCGGCCCACCATTGGGTCCGGCGGGTCTCGACTATTATTCCCTCATCGGATAGCATTGCGGCGGGTCAGGCGGTTCTGGTCTTGGAGAAAAACTGTCATTTTACCCCCCTTAAGCAGAAGCTTGGGCAGCTTAAGTGTTATTGCGATGATATGGGTGAGCTTATGGTGGCTCTCATTAAGTATGCAGACTCTGATAATACTAAAGACCCTGGTTCTGATGATGAGAAATCTAACAAGGGCAAGAAGAGTGGCAATGGTAAGGGGCAGCAGCAGAACATGGCAGGGCATAATGGCAGTAACCAGGGCAATGGTAGTAAGCGCAGACACCCCGATGGCGGGTCAGATCTAGTAGCTAACACCAACACCGGGTACAAGAACCAGCGCCGCAACGATAATGGTAAACTGCCTTATGGCAAGGGAAAACCATTTAATCTTGAGGTGGCACTGAATGACCCGCGCCCGAAGCACAATTTTCTTGATAAACCATCCACTCATGCTTCGAAGGATTGTTGGATTATGCGAGAGTTCAGGAATTACAGTTTTGGTCCGAATCATGGCAATAATAATGGGCTGCCCAGCGGGTCAGGATCCGGCTCTCAGGGGTCTGGCTTTGGTGGTGGCGGCTCAAATTCTAGTTATCAAAGTCAAGGTCACCAGTGTGGCTATAACCACTAGTCTGGTCAAGGTAACCAGCATCAAGGTAATCAGTCAAGATATCAGAGTAATCAAAGCATTTAAATGGTGGCCAATACCATGTTTTAACCACAAGTCTTTGCAAACGAGATCTGAAGGTTCATAAGCGTGCTGTCAACGCTGTTGAGCCGGCAGTACCACAATACCTATGATGGTCAGAGCATCCGATCACGTGGAGTCGAGAGGATCACCCGCCCCAGGTTGAGAATCTAGGTCATCTGGCCTTGGTGGCAGCCCCTCAAGTAGGTGGTTATAAGTTTACATAAGTCTTCATGGATGGTGGCAGCAGTATCAACATCTTATATTATGATACCTTTCATCGTATGAATCTGACAGACAAGCACCTTAAGCCATCATCTACAGCTTTCCATGGTGTTGTCCCTGGCAAATCGACTTATCCAGTGGGGAAAATTTCATTGGAAGTAGCCTTCGGTGATGATCGTAACTACATGACAGAGTCCTTGTGGTTTGAGGTGGTCAAGATCAAGAGTGTATATCATCCTTTGTTTGGTCGGCCGGCTTATAACACCCTTGATGCGACTATATCTCCCACGTGTCGAGGCACGACTTAGAGGCATAATCGCATTGAAGGCATATGTCGCAAGTTAGGCAATCTTCACAACATCCCATGTAATATAGATAATAAAAGGGGAGATAACATAGATGGCTTACACTCACCACGTCAATCAAGTACATAAATAACATTACATCATCCAAACACTCATGGCCCAACTACGGCGCCAAAATAAAAGAGAACCCAACATGCGACACGGTCCCGATCAACCCCAACTGGGCACCACTACTGATCATCAGGAAAAGAAACATAGTAACATTGAGAGTCTTCGTCGAACTCCCACTTGAGCTCAAGCGCGTCTCCTGGAGCGGAATCATCAGGCCCTGCATCTGGTGTAATAGTAATCTGTGAGCCACAGGGACTCAGCAATCTCGCACCCTCGCGATCAAGACTATTTAAGCTTATAGGTAAGGCAGGGTAAACATAGGTGGAGCTGCAGCAAGCGACTAGCAAAATATGGTGGCTATCCTGTTCGCAAAAGAGAGAGCGAGAAGAGGAGGCAAAGCGCGAGCGAGAAACTAGAGAACAACCTGCGCAAGCATTACTCCAACACCGTGTCCACTTCCCGGACTCCGCCGAGAAGAGGCCGTCACGGTAACACACTCAGTTGATTCATTTTAATTAAGTTAAGGTTCAAGTTATCTACAACCAGACATTAACAAATTCCCATCTGCCCATAACCGCGGGCACGGCTTTCGAAAGTTCAAATCCCTGCAGGGGAGTCCCAACTTAACCCATGACAAGCTCTCACGGTCAACGAAGGAATAGACCTCCTCCCAAGATGTTCCGATCAGACTCGGTATCTCGGTTCTTCAAGACACTTCGACAGGTTAAAACAAGACCAGCAACACCGCCCGAATGTGCCGACAAATCTCGATAGGAGCTGCACATATCTCTTTCTCAGGGCACACTCAGATGAGCCAGACGTCGGGTAGGCCAGCCCAGAGTTGCCCCTGGTAGCCCCGGACATCGCTCGGTGGGACCAACACTCAGAGGAGCACTGGCCCGGGGGGGGGGGGCTAAAATAAGATGACTCTCCGGAAACCCAAGGGAAAAGAGGCTAGGTGGCAAATGGTAAAACCAAGGTTGGGCATTGCTGGAAAAGCTTTAAACAAGGCGAACTATCAAGGGGTTCCCATTATAACCCAATCGCGTAAGGAACGCAAAATCCGAGAATATAACACCGATATGACGGAAACTAGGGCGGCAAGAGTGGAACAAAACACTAGGCGAGAGGCCGAGCCTTCCACCCTTTACGAAGTATATAGATGCATTAATATAACAAGATAATATAATTATATCCCAACAAGTAAATAAATGTTCCAACAAGGAACGGCCTCCAATCTTCACCTGTAACTAGCAACGCTATAAGAGGGGCTGAGCAAAGCGGTAACATAGCCAATCAACGGTTTGCTAGGACATGGTGGGTTAGAGGTTTGACATGGAAATTTGGGAGGCTTGAAAGCAAGTGGTAGGCATCATAGCATTGGCATGGCAAAAGAGCGAGCAAACTAGCATAGCAAAGATAGTAGTGATTTCGAGGGTATGATCATCTTGCCTGCACAGTTGTCAGAGTTGACTGGATCCTCGAAAGCAAACTCAACGGGCTCCTCGTTAGCGAACTCGTCTTCCGGCTCTACCCAAACAAGACAAACAAGCAATAAGGACACAATCAACCACGTGCAAGGATCAAACAAGAAGGTGCAATGATGGTATGCTATGCGGGATGCCATGCGGGATGCATATGCAAGAATTGACAAGGAATGCATGAACCTGGCCTCAACTTGGAAATCCAAGTGTGCCACTGGAAAGATGAGATGAAATCGTTTGAAAACGATATAAAGAACGCCGGAAACGGAGTTACGGTTTGGAAATGGCAAGCGATTTAACTATGACACCGGTCTGCGATTTACAGCAAGTAGCCATCTAAATGCAAAGAGATGAACATGCTACAACACCCAAACATGACAACAAAATACCTGGCAGGGATGCATTCATGATGCTTAACAAAAGTCTAGCACTGAGCTACAGCCAATTCATCCATTAACAGGTTCAAACAAGCATGGCAAAAATGCATATGGCAAACAGATTTCAGATTTAGTGAAATTAACACTTGTCTGGAATTTCAGATCAGGTAGCACTCTTTGGAGCATCAAAACTACATGCTACAGGACCGGAACATGGCAAAGTAAAGCATGGCATGGAGCTACTCAAAGAGCTTAACAAAAGTCCCTTAGTGACCTTGAGACAAAAGGGATCAGAAAATACAATTGCAAGCATGTGAACATGGCAAAAACATAATCAGTTTTCAGACTTAGTGAAAACTGACACAAGCTGAAACATAACTCAAGTAGGCATGTTTACGAGCTCAATGCACTCAATACGGAGCAAGTCATGATAAGCTAAGCATACATCTAACAAGAAAACACAAAATGCAAGCTAGACATGGCAAGAACAATAGCATATCATGCACGGATCAACTACAACATCATCGGCAAAATCGCAAACAAGTTGACAATCTGCCCAGATTCACAAAGTAGCAAAAGTAGAGCTCGATTGACTCAAGCTAGGGTGCTCCATTATTGCCAACAAAGACATGGATGGATAGAGCACTACAAGATTAACAAAACATCCTCACTGATCATCCTCAAAAGAGGCACGGATCACTAGGAAACAACATGAACATATGGCATCATGAGATAAACAGCTCAAGGACTTAGTGAAATTGCTAAGTCCCTGAAATCAGAATTACCAAGTGCACCACTTTGCAAGCTTGTGCTAGTCACCACACACATCACAAAAATACATGGGTTGCACCTCTGGAAAGATGACAAAACCCTTAACAAAAGATATGTAGAGCTCATGGGCATATCAAGCACACAATAATCATGGCAAAAATGACAAAAAGCTAAATGGAGCAGCAGATCTGACAAATATCTCAAGTAGCCCTCTTCTAACAGCATTTAGGGCATCAAGATGAACTCAAATGAAAATGATGCAATGGAATGAAATGATGTACTCTCTGAGATGAACATTTTGATATGCTATATGCCAAAAACGAGGTTACAGATGCGGAGATACGACACGATGAACATAGGCACTTGAAACTAAAAAAATCGGGGACTTAGTAGAATTTCGACCTCCGGATCTAGGGTTTGACCCGGGCACGCAAAACGAGGCGGCGGCGCTGCTCGCCGGAGACGACGAAGATGGCGGCGGCCGGGGCCTTGGCGTGGAGGAGGAGATGGCCGGGGTGGTAGCCGGTGCGGGCTCCGGGCGCAGCGGGGCGGCGCGGCCGGTGGTGGTCGGGCGGCGCGGGCGAGGCCGGCCTAGGGCGGCGCGGCGAGCTCACGCCGGCGAGGTGGCGACGCCGACGTGCGGTGGAGCGGCGCCGGGCGCGGATCGGCGCTGGGGGCGAGGAGGCAGGCGGCGGCGGCGGCGCGCGGGCCGGGGAGGGCCCCGCGCGGGCCTGGCGGGCCGGCGGCGGAGGGTGCGGCGGCGTGACACGTGGCAAGCCGCGGTTGGCTGCGGGTGGCGGCGGCGGTTTGTCCGGTGCGGCCCGGACGTGTCCGGCGCGCCGGATGGAGGGAGACTAGGGTTTCGGGGGGAGGAGAAGGGGAATTTCGGGGGTGGTCTTTATATAGGCATAGGAGGAGCTAGGAGAGTCCAAATGAGGTGCGGTTTTTGGCCCCGCGATCATGATTGAACGCTCTAGATGATGGAGAAGGTTTTGGTGGGTTTTGGGCCAAAATGGAAGGGTGTTGGGCTGCAACACACACGCGGCCTTTTCGGTCCCTCGGTTAACTGTTGGAGTATCAAACGAAGTCTAAATGATACGAAATTGACAGGAGGTTTACCGGTAGTAAACCAAGGCCGCTTGGCAAGTCTCGGTCCAATCCAGAAATGTTTAATCCCCACACACAAAAGAAAGGTAGAAATGACCACCGGAGGAGAACGAAGCACCGGAATGCAAAACGGACAGCGGGGAAAATGCTCGAATGCATGAGACGAACACGTATGCAAATGCAATGCACATGATGACATGATATGAGATGCATGACAACAACAACAACACACGGAGACAAAAACCCGAACCCGAGAAAATAAAAATAACTTAACGCCGGAAACGGAAAGAGTTGGAGTACAAATTGGGAAAGTTACATCCGGGGTGTTACAACACTCCACCACTACGGAAGGATCTCGTCCCGAGATCTAGGACTGAAAGAACGCCGGGCACTCAGAACGGAGGTGATCCTCGCGTTCCCAGGTAGCTTCACGGTCGGAATGGTGTGACCACTTGACTTTGAGAAATTTGATTGACTTGTTGCGAGTCTTGCGTTCAGTCTCTTCAAGAATAGCAACTGGGTGCTCACGATAAGAGAGATCTTCTTGGAGCTCAATGTCCTTGAAGTTGACGGTGCGGTCAGGAGTCTTGAAGCACTTTCGAAGCTAAGAGACATGGAATACGTCGTGAACATTTGCAAAGTTTGAAGGAAGCTCGAGTTGATAGGCGAGGTCGCCTCTCTTGCTGACAATCTTGAAAGGTCCCACGTATCTAGGGGCAAGATTCCCTTTGACACCGAAGCGACGAGTACCTTTCATAGGAGAGACGCGGAGGTAAACATGATCTCCGATCTCGAAAGCCAAATCACGGTGCTTACTATCATAGTAGCTCTTCTGGCGGGATTGGGCTGCTTTGAGGTTATCACGAATGACTTTGCACATTTCCTCTGCCTCTGTGATTAAGTCATTTCCCAAAAGCTGACGTTCACCGGTTTCAGACCAGTTGAGAGGGGTACGACACTTCCTGCCATACAGAATTTCAAATGGGGCCTTGCCCGAACTTGCTTGAAAACTGTTGTTGTAGGAGAATTCAGCATAAGGAAGACAATCCTCCCACTTCATGCCGAAGGAGATCACACAAGCCCTGAGCATATCTTCAAGAATCTGGTTGACACGCTCGACTTGACCGCTAGTTTGAGGATGGAAAGCTATGCTGAAGCGGATGTTAGTGCCCATGGCCTTCTGAAAAGAATCCCAAAACTTGGATGTAAAGATGCTGCCACGGTCTGAAGAGATCACCTGTGGAATACCGTGGAGAGAGACAATTCGAGAGGTATAGAGTTCCGCCAATTGAGCTGCAGTGATCGACTCTTTGATAGGCAGAAAGTGAGCCACTTTGGTGAGTTTGTCGATGACAACGAATATAGCATCATTGCCACGCTTGGAATTTGGAAACCCAGTCACGAAGTCCATTTCAATGTGGTCAAACTTCCATTCTGGAATGGCAAGAGGTTGGAGGAGACCGGCTGGCCTTTGGTGTTCTGCCTTCACTCTTCTGCAGACATCACATTCATTCACGAACTGAGCAATGTCGCACTTCATTCGAGTCCACCAATAAGCCTGCTTAAGGTCCTGATACATCTTCGTGCTCCCAGGGTGGATGGAGAGGAGAGAATTGTGAGCCTCGTTCATGATCACTTTACGGAGGTCACGTTTGGGTACAACAATACGATCCTCGAAGAAGAGAGTATCCTTGTCATCAAGGCGGTAGCACTTGTACTTGGGTTGACTCTTGGCAATCCCAATCTTCACCTTTTTCACCATAGCATCAAGAAGCTGGAGCGGCGCTGGGGGCGAGGAGGCAGGCGGCGGCGGTGGTGCGCGGGCCGGGGAGGGCCCCGCGCGGGCCTGGCGGGCCAGCGGCGGAGGGTGCGGCGGCGTGACACGTGGCAAGCCGCGGTTGGCTGCGGGCGGCGGCGGCGGTTTGTCCGGTGCGGCCCGGACGTGTCCGGCGCGCCGGATGGAGGGAGACTAGGGTTTCGGGGGGAGGAGAAGGGGAATTTCGGGGGTGGTCTTTATATAGGCATAGGAGGAGCTAGGAGAGTCCAAATGAGGTGCGGTTTTCGGCCACGCGATCGTGATTGAACGCTCTAGATGATGGAGAAGGTTTTGGTGGGTTTTGGGCCAAAATGGAAGGGTGTTGGGCTGCAACACACATGAGGCCTTTTCGGTCCCTCGGTTAACCGTTGGAGTATCAAACGAAGTCCAAATGATACGAAACTTGACAGGCGGTCTACCGGTAGTAAACCAAGGCCCCTTGGCAAGTCTCGGTCCAATCCGGAAATGTTTAATCCCCACACACGAAAGAAAGGTAGAAATGACCACCGGAGGAGAACGAAGCACCGAAATGCAAAACGGACAACGGGGAAAATGCTCGAATGCATGAGACGAACACGTATGCAAATGCAATGCACATGATGACATGATATGAGATGCATGACAACGACAACAACACACGGAGACAAAAACCCGAACCCGAGAAAATAAAAATAACTTAACGCCGGAAACGGCAAGAGTTGGAGTACAAATTGGGAAAGTTACATCTGGGGTGTTACACGGCTTATGCTCGGTTTATGGCCCGCCGTTGTTATATTTAGTTGCATCTTAAGATGCTAGGGCCAAACGGGACGATCACGTTTCATGGTGATCGGAAAATCGCTTTGGAGTGCGAGGAAGGAGATGCGGCTTATGCAGAATTAGCTTGCACTACTGAGGAGCTCAAATTTTATAAGGACAATGTTGACCCGGCTGATATGACCCCTCTGAAGAAGCCCAATATTGAGCATGACCCTATGTTGAAATTTAAGTCAGCAAATGACACTAAACAGGTGGATTTTGTTCCTCACGACTCATCTCAGCAATTCACTATGGGGGCTAACATGGATCCAAAATAGGAAAGCACGCTGATGTCTGCTAGAGTATGTCGGTATTTCCCCAAAGAGGAAGGGATGATGCAGCACAACGACGGTAGGTATTTCCCTCAGTGATGAGACCAAGGTTATCGAACCAGTAGGAGAACCAAGCAACACTACATAAACAACACCTGCACACAAATAAAAAATACTCGCAACCCGATGTGATAAAGGGGTTGTCAATCCCTTTTGGGAAACGGCGCCATAAATTGGCAAACATACTTGAGAGAGTTGTAATAATTTGATAGATCGAACACCAAATAAAATAAATTGCAGCAAGGTATTTTTGTATTTTTGGTTTAATAGATTTGAAAATAAAAGCAAAGGAAAATAGATCGCAAGGGCAAATATATTGAAGAAGAGACCCGGGGCCGTAGGTTTCACTAGTGGCTTCTCTCGAGAAAAATAGCAAACGGTGGGTAAATGAATTACTGTTGGGCGATTGATAGAACTTCAAATAATCATGACGATATCCAGGCAATGATCATTATATAGGCATCATGTCCAAGATTAGTAGACCGACTCCTGCCTGCATCTACTACTATTACTCCACACATCGGCCGCTATCCAGCATGCATCTAGTGTATTAAGTTCATGGAGAAATGGAGTAATGCAATACGAACGATGACATGATGTAGACAAGATCTATTTATGTAGAAATAGACCCCATCTTGTTATCCTTAATAGCAATGATACATACGTGTCAGTCCCCCTTCTGTCACTAGGAACAAGCACCGTAAGATCGAACTCATCACAAAGCACCTCTTCCCATTGCAAGATAAATAGATCAAGTTGGCCAAACAAAACCCAAATATCAGAGAAGAAATACGAGGCTATAAGCAATCATGCATATAAGAGATCAAAGAAGACTCAAATAACTTTCATGGATAAAAAGAGATAGATCTAATCATAAACTCAAAGTTCATCGGATCCCAACAAACACACTGCAAAATAATTACATCATATGGATCTCCAAGAGACCACTGTATTGAGAATCAAACAAGAGAGAGGAAGCCATCTAGCTACTAACTACGAACCCGAAGGTCTACAAAAGACTACTCACGCATCATCAGAGAGGCACCAATGGACATGATGAACCCCTCTGAGATGGTGTCTAGATTGGATCTGGTGTTTTTGGAACTTACAGCGGCTGGAAATGATTTTCATCGACCCCCAAGGTTTCTGGAATATTGGGGTATTTATAGAGTAAAGAGGCGGTTCGGGGGGCACCCGAGGTGTGTACAACCCACCAAGGCGCACCTGGGTCTCCAAGCACGCCCTGGTGGGTTGTGCTCCCCTTGGAGCACCCCCCGAACGCTTCTCCGGCCCATTGGATGTCTTCTAGTCCAAAAAAATCCTTAAAAAGTTTCGCTGCGTTTGGACCCCGTTTGATATTGATTTTCTGAGATAAACATGCAAAAAACAGTAACTGGCACTTGGCACTATGTCAATAGATAGTACCAAAAAATGATATAAAATGATTATAAAACATCCAAGAATGATAATATAACAACATGGAACAATAAAAAATTATAGATACATTGGAGACGTATCAGCATCCCCAAACTTAATTCCTGCTCGTCCTCGAGTAGGAAAATGATAAAACAGAATTTTGATGTGGAATGCTGCCTAACATGTCATCTCATTTTCTTTTCTTTATAGCATGGACATTTGGACTTTTTATATGATTCAAAGCAATAGTCTAATTTTGACATGAGACTTAAATACTCAAGCATATCAACAAGCATCCATGTATTTCAAAATATCAATTCTAAAATAAGTTATCCCTAGCCCATCATGCTCAATCATTGATCCATTCATGAAACACACTCGCATATTAGCTACACCCAATGCTCAAGTATGATCATAGTGCCCCCTAGTTGGTGCTTTATAAGAGAAGATGGAGACTCAAATTAAAAATAAAAATGGCATAAAGTAAAAGAAAGGCCCTTCATGAAGGGAAGTAGGGATTTGTAGAGGTGCCATAGCTCAAATAGAAAAACATAGAGATAAAAACATTTTGGGAGGCATGCTTTTCCTGTCAACGAGAGCGATCGAGAAGTTCCCAATACTTTCCATGCTAGATATATCATAGGCGGTTCCAAACAGAATTAAATATTATTCCTTTTTCCACCATACTTTCACTTTCCATGGCTAGCCGTATCCACGGGTGCCTTCCATACCAACATTTTCCAAGGAATTTATTATTTGACAACATAAATTAAATTCAATTTTCATTTCGGGACTGGGCATCCCTAATACCTTTGCCTTACTCTCGTGCAATGACAAGTGAATAAACACTCATCGTGAGAATAACATATCTAGTATGGAAATATATTAGCCACCCCTACCGATGCATGAGCGGTACGAGCACACAAAAGAGAAATTTATTTTGAAAATTAGAGATGGCATATGCAAATTTGCTTAAAACGGCAAAAGAATACTGCATATAGGTAGGTATGGTGGACTCATGTGGCAAAACTGGTTTCAAGGATTTTGGATGCACAAGTAGTGATCATACTTAGTGCAAACTGAAGGCTAGCAAAAGATTGAGAAGCGACCAACCAAGAAACGAATAATCTCATAAGCGAGCATTAAGCATAATTAACACCGAATAATGCACCATAAGTAGGATGTAATTTCATTTCATAACTATTGGCTTTCGTGCTTGCATAGAGAATCACAAACCTTAACACAAATATTCTTACTAAAGCATAATTACTCATCAACATGACTCACATATCATATCATCATATCTCAAAACTATTACAAGGAATCAAGTTTATTTTGTCCAATGATCTTCATGAATTTTTTTATTATATCCTTCTTGGATATCTATCACTTTGGAACTAATTTTCATGTGTTGCTTTTTATAAGCTCAAACAAATATAAGTGAATATCGTGAGCATAGTATTTATTTATCTCAAATTAATTTTAGCGAAGCAAGATAGAATTTCTTAAAAAAATTACTAACTCTCAAATAAATCTAAGTGAAGCAAGAGAGCATTTCTTCAAAAATACTAAAGCACACCATGCTCAAAAAGATATAAGTGAAGCACTAGAGCAATTCCATAGCTCATAAAAATTTAAGTGAAGCATAGAGAGCAATTCTAACAAGTCATGGCATAATTTTAGCTCTCTCAAATAGGTGTATCCAGCAAGGATTCAAGACTTAAAACACAAAGCAAAACAAGCAAAGACTCATATCATACAAGACGCTCCAAGCAAAACTCATAATATGTGACGAATAAAAATATAGCTTCGAGTAAAATACCGATGGTCGTTAGAAGAAAGAGGGGATGCCACTCGGGGCATCCCCAACCTTAGTTGCTTGCTTCTCTTTGGATAATAGCTTGGGATGCCATGGGAATCCCCAAGCTTAGGCTCTTCTTACTCCATATTCCTTCATCCATCATAACATCACCCAAAACTTGAAAACTTCAATCACACAAAACTCAACAAAATCTTCCTGAGATCCGTTAGTATCAGAAAACAAATCACTACTATAAGTACTGCCGCAACTCATTCATATTTTATTCTTGCATTATATCTACTGTATTCCAACTTTTCTATGGCAAAAAGTTTTCAAAGAAAACCATAGAATCATCAAAACAAGCACATAACGCAAAGAAAAACAGAATCTGTCAAAAACAGAACAATCTGTAGCAATCTGGGGATTTCGAGTACTTCTGTAACTCCAAAAATTCTGAAAAAGTAGGACAACCGAGAAATTTATATATTAATCTTCTGCAAAAGAATTGGTATTTGAGCATGCTTCTGTTAAAAATGAAAATTATTTTTGTGAGTGCTAAAGTTTCTGTTTTTCAGCAAGATCAAGTCAACTATCACCCAAGAAGATCCTAAAGGCTTTACTTGGCACAAACACTAATTCGAACACAAAAAACACAATCATAACAGTTGAATAATTGTGCTAACACTCAAGAATAGAAGGCAAAAGCAAAAATAAAATTTATTCATTGGGTTGCTTCCCGACAAGCGCTATTGTTTCACGCCCCTAGCTAGGCATAATGCAAGGATCTAAGTTTTGTCATTTTTGTTTCTAGATCCATAAGATGCCCTCATGATTGATTCATATGGCGACCTAATTCTTGTTCTAGGGAAGTGTTCCACACCCTTCCTTAGTGGAAATTGTAACTTAATATTGCCTTCTTTCATATCAATCACGACACCGATAGTACGTAAAAACGGTCTACCAAGATTAATTGGACAAGATGGATTGCAATCAATATCAAGAACAATAAAAACCTACGGGCACATAATTCCTATTTGCAAGAATAAGAACATCATTAATTCTTCCCATAGGCTTTTAATAGTAGAATCCGCCAACTGCAAATTTAAAGAACACTCTTCAATATCGGTAAGACCAAGCACATCACATAAAGATTTTGGAATTGTAGAAACAATAGCATCCAAGTCACATAAAGCAAAGCACTGCTAATTTTTAATCTTGACTTTGATAGTAGGTTCCCACTCATCATGCAATTTTCTAGGAATTGAAACTTCTAATTCCAACTTTTCTTCCAAAGATTTCATCAAAGCATCAACAATATGTTTAGTAAAAGCTTTATTTTATTCATAAGCACGGGGTGAATTCATCATGGATTGCAACAAAGAAATACAATCAATAAAAGAGAAACTATCATAATTAAAATCTTTGTAATCCAAAAGAGTGGCACATCAGTAGTAAAAGTTTTGACCTCTTCAAACCCGCTTTTATCAATTTTCTCAACAAGATTTTCACCCTCCAAATTATCGGGACGCCTTCTAGCTAAAGTTGACTCTTCTTCAGTCCCCTTTTCATCAATCTTAATTTTACTAAACCAGGAATCAATAGAAGAAGCATCAATCATTTTAAGATCTATATCACTTTTATGAAAGCAATCACTAGAGAACGCCTTTTCTAAAAATTCTCTCCTAGCTCTAAGCATAGCGGTTCTTTTCTTACTTTCATCCATAGAAACATAAAGATCTTTAATTGATTCCTCAACCTTAGTCACAAATTTTTTCATCTTGAGAGTTTCTACATCATGAGAAATTCTATTAACACTTCTAGACAAATCATCAATCTTATTCAACTTTTCTTCCATTGTAGTATTGAAAACTTTTTGAGTGTTGATAAATTCTTTAATATTATTCTCAAGATCAGAGGTGTTCCTATTATTATTGTAAGAAGGATTACCATAGGAATTACCATAATTATTAGAGGAATTACTAGGAAAATGCCTAGGATTAAAATTACCTCTATAAGCATTGTTATTGAAATTGTTTCGCGAGATAAAATTCACATCTACGGCATCACGATTTTGCTCAATCAAAGTAGACAGAGGCACATCATTAAAATCAATAGCAGCACTTTTACTAGCAACCAATTTCATAAGAGCATCAACTTTTTCACTCAAAGAAGAAATTTCTTCAACCGAATTAAATTTTTTACTAGTAGGACCTCTTTCGGTATGCCATTGTGAATAATTTTCCATAATATCATCAAGCAATTTGGTGGCTTCACCCAAAGTAATTTCCATAAAAGTACTACCCGCGACGGAATCTAAAAATTACGAGAAACAAAATTCAACCCCACATAAAATTTTTGTATGATCATCCAAAGATTTAACCCATGAGTTGGGAAATTCCTTAGCATCATTTTCATCCTTTCCCAAGATTGTGCAACATGCTCATGTTCAAGTTGAATAAAATTTCCTGACCTGGGTTCTATTGGAAATAATTTTCGCGGGCGGAAAATACTTAGTAATGAAAGCATCTTTGCACTTATTCCAAGAATCGATACTATGGCGAGGCAACGAAGAAAACCAAATTTTTGCATGATCTTGCAAAGAAAATGGAAATAATTTCAAATTCGCAACATCATTGTCCACATCTTTTTTCTTTTGCATATCGCATAATTCCACGAATGTGTTAAAATGGGACGCGACATCCTCATTAGGAGTACCAGAAAATTGATCTTTCATAACAAGATTCAACAAAGCGGTATTAATATCACAAGACTCCGTACTAGTGGCGGGAGGAGCAATCGGAGTGTCAATAAAATCATTGTGTTTGTATTAGAGAAATCACACAACTTGGTGTTCTCTTGTGTCATAGTGACTACGCAACAAGATTGCACTCAAAAACATATCCGGCAAGAAAACGACGAACGGAAAAGAGGGCGAATAAAAGGCAAATTTTGTGAAGTGGGGGAGAGGAAAATGAGAGGCAAATGAAAAATAATGTAAATTGCGAGGAGATGAGATTTGTGATTAGGAACCTGGTAGATGTTGATGATGTCTCCCCAGCAACGGCGCCAGAAATTCGTTTTGATATCTGCTAGACTACGTCGGTATTTCCCTCAGTGATGAGACCAAGGTTATCGAACCAGTAGCAGAACCAAGCAACACTACGTAAACAACACTGCTACCTCTTGAGCACTGCTACGTCTTGAGCTTGCGTTGGTTTTCCCCGAAGAGGAAGGGATGATGCAGCAGAGTAGCGTAAGTATTTCCCTCAGTTTTTGAGAATCAAGGTATCAATCCAGTAGGAGGCCATGCTCAAGTCCCTCGTACCTGCACAAAACGATAGCTACTCGCAACCAACGCGATTAGGGGTTGTCAATCCCTTCACGGTCACTTACGAGAGTGAGATCTGATAGATATAATATTTTTGGTATTTTTGGTATAAAGATACAAAGTAAAAAGTAAAAGAAAGGAAAAAGCAAAGCAAGATTAAAGTGATGGAGATTGATATGATGGGAATAGACCCGGGGGCCATAGGTTTCACTAGTGGCTTCTCTCAAGAGCATAAGTATTCTACGGTGGGTGAACAATTACTGTTGAGCAATTGACAGAATTGAGCATACTTATGAGAATATCTAGGCATGATCATGTATATAGGCATCACGTCCGTGACAAGTAGACCGAAACGATTCTGCATCTACTACTATTACTCCACTCATCGACCGCTATCCAGCATGCATCTAGAGTATTAAGTTAAAAACAGAGTAACGCCTTAAGCAAGATGACATGATGTAGAGAGATAAATTCATGCAATATGAAATAAACCCCATCTTGTTATCCTCGATGGCAACGATACAATACGTGCCTTGCTGCCCCTTCTGTCACTGGGAAAGGACACCGCAAGATCGAACCCAAAGCTAAGCACTTCTCCCATGGCAAGAACTACCAATCTAGTTGGCCAAACCAAACGGATAATTCGAAGAGACTTGCAAAGATAACCAATCATACATAAAAGAATTCAGAGAAGATTCAAATATTATTCATAGATAGACTTGATCATAAACCCACAATTCATCGGTCTCAACAAACACACCGCAAAAAGAAGATTACATCGAATAGATCTCCACAAGAGAGGGGGAGAACTTTGTATTGAGATTCAAAGAGAGAGAAGAAGCCATCTAGCTACTAACTATGGACCCGAAGGTCTGAGGTAAACTACTCACACTTCATCGGAGGGGCTAGGATGATGTAGAAGCCCTCCGTGATGACGGCCCTCTTTCGGCGGAGCTCCGGAACAGGCCCCAAGATGGGATCTCATGGATACAGAAAGTTGCAGCGGTGGAATTAGGTTTTTGGCTCCTGTTCTGATCGTTTGGGGGTACGTGCGTATATATAGGAGGAAGGAGTACGTCGGTGGAGCACCGAGGGGCCCATGAGGCAGGGGGCGCGCCCTAGGGGGGGGCGCCCCCACCCTCGTGACCTCCTCTTTGACTCCCTGGAGTAGGGTGAGAAAATCACGTTCCCGAAGATTTTATTCCGTTTGGACTCCATTTGATATTCTGTTTCTCCGAAACACTAAAATAGGCAAAAAAATAGCAATTCTGGGCTGGGCCTCCGTTTAAGGTTAGTCCCAAAAATAATATAAAAGTGGAAAATAAAGCCCAATATAGTCCAAAACAGTAGATAATATAGCATGGAGCAATCAAAAATTATAGATACGTTGGAGACGCATCAGGCATCCCCAAGCTTAATTCCTGCTCGTCCTCGAGTAGGTAAATGATAAAAAAGAATTTTTGATGCGGAGTGCTACTTGGCATAATTTCAATGCAAATCTTCTTAATTGTGGTATGAATATTCAGATTAGAAAGATTCAAGACAAAAGTTTATATTACATAAAAAATAATAATACTTCAAGCACACTAACAAAGCAATTATGTCTTCTCAAAATAACATGGCCAAAGAAAGTTATCCCTACAAAATCATATAGTCTGGCTATGATCTATCTTCACCACACAAAGTATTTAAATCATGCACAACCCCGATGACAAGCCAAGCAATTGTTTCATACTTTTGATGTTCTCAAACTTTTTCAATCTTCACGCAATATATGAGCGTGAGCCATAGACATAACACTATAGGTGGAATAGAATGGTGGTTGTGGAGAAGACAAAAAGGAGAAGATAGTCTCACATCAACTAGGCGTATCAACGGGCTAAGGAGATTCCCATCAACAGACATCAATGTGAGTGAGTAGGGATTGCCATGCAACGGATGCACTAGAGCTATAAATGTATGAAAGCTCAACAAAAGAAACTAGTGGGTGTGCATCCAACTTGCTTGCTCACGAAGACCTAGGGAAATTTGAGGAAGCCCATCATTGGAATATACAAGCCAAGTTCTATAATGTAAAATTCCCACTAGTATATGAAAGTGACAACATATGAGACTATCTATATGAAGAACATGGTGCTACTTTGAAGCACAATATATGAGACTCGCTATATCATGGTGCTACTTTGAAGCACAAGTGTGGAAAAAAGGATAGTAGCATTGCCCCTTTTTATTTATTTTCTTTTTTTGGGCCTTCTTTTTTTTTTCTTTGGCCTTTCTCCTTTTTTGGGACAATGCTCTATTGAATGATGATCATCACACTTTTATTTATTTACAACTCAATGATTACAACTCAATTCTAAAACAAAGTATGACTCTATATGGATGCCTCCGGCGGTGTACCGGGATATGCAATGAATCAAGAGGGACAAGTATGAAAAAATTATGAACGGTGGCTTTGCCACAAATACTATGTCAACTACATGATCATGCTAAGCAATATGACAATGATGAATGTGTCATGATGAACTAGATGGTGGAAAGTTGCATGGCAATATATCTCGGAATGGCTATGGAAATGCCATAATAGGTAGGTATGGTGGCTGTTTTGAGGAAGGTACATGGTAGGTGTATGATACCGATGAAAGGTGCGCGGTATTAGAGAGGCTAGCAAAGGTGGAAGGGTGAGAGTGCGTATGATCCATGGACTCAACATTAGTCATAAAGAACTCATATACTTATTGCAAAAATCTAGAAGTTATCAAAGCAAAGTATTACGCGCATGCTCCTAGGGGGATAGATTGGTAGGAAAAGACAATCGCTCGTCCCCGACCACCACTCATAAGGAAGACAATCAATAAATAAATCATGCTCCGACTTCATCACATAACGGTTCACCATATGTGCATGCTACGGGAATCACAAACTTTAACACAAGTATTCTTTAAATTCACAACTACTCAACTAGCATGACTTTAATATTATCACCTCCATATCTCAAAACAATTATCATGCTTCAATCTTTTCTTAGTATTCAACACACTCAAAAGAAAATTTCACAAATCTTGAATACCAAGCATATTATTATTAAGCAAATTACCATGCTATTAAGGGACTCTCAAAATAATTTAAGTGAAGCATGAGAGATCAATAGTTTCTTTAAAAAAAATCCACCATTGTGCTCTAAAAGATCTAAGTGAAGCACATAGAGCAAAATTATAACGCTCAAAAGATATAAGTGAAGCACATAGAGCAAAACTACTTAGCTCAAAAGATATAAGTGAAGCACATAGAGTATTCTATCAAATTTTAGTTCATGTATGGCTCTCTCAAAAGGTGTGTACAGCAAGGATTATTGTGGCATACTAATACACAAAGACACAAATAATACAAGATGCTCCAAGAAAAACACATATCATGTTGGTGAATAAAAATATAGCTCCAAGTAAATTACCGATGGAAGTGGACGAAAGAGGGGATGCCTTCCGGGGCATCCCCAAGCTTAGGCTCTTTGGTGTCCTTGTATTATCTTGGGGTGCCATGGGCATCCCCAAGCTTAGGCTCTTGCCACTCCTTGTTCCATGATCCATCCAAAGAATTCACCCAAAACTTGAAAACTTCACAACACAAAACTCAAAACAGAAAACTCGTGAGCTCTGTTAGCGAAAGAAAACAAAAGACCACTTCAAGGTACTGTAATGAACTCATTATTTATTTATATTGGTGTTAAACCTACTGCATTCGAACTTCTCTATGGATTATAAACTATTTTACTAACCATAGATTCATCAAAATAAGCAAACAACACACGAAAAACAGAATCTGTCAAAAACAGAACATTCTGTAGTAATCTGTAGCTAGCGCAAGATCTGGAACCCCAAAAATTCTAAAATAAATTGCTGAACTTGAGGAATTTATCTATTAATCATCTTCAAAAACAATTAACCAAATATAAATCTTCAAATAAAAATGACAGCAGTTCTCATGAGCTCTAAAGTTTCTGTTTTTTAAAGCAAGTTCAACAAGACTTTCCCCAAGTCTTCCCAACGGTTCTACTTGGCACAAACACTAGTTAAACACAAAAAACACAAAAAAAACAGAGGATAAATAATTTATTTATTAATAAACAGGAGCAAAAAGCAAGGAATAAAAATAAAATTGGGTTGCCTCCCAACAAGCGCTATCGTTTAACGCCCCTAGCTAGGCATAAAAGCGAGGATAGATCTAAGTATTGCCATCTTTGGTAGGCAATCCATAAGTGGCTCTCATGATAGTTTCATATGGTAATTTTATTTTCTTTCTTGGAAAGTGTTCCATGCCCTTTTTTAATGGAAATTGAAATCTAATATTCCCTTCCTTCATATCAATAATTGCACCAACCGTTCTAAGGAAAGGTCTACCAAGAATAATAGGGCAAGTAGGATTGCAATCTATATCAAGAACAATGAAATCTATGGGCACATAATTCCTATTTGCAACAATAAGAACATCATTAATTCTTCCCATAGGTTTGTTAATAGTGGAATCCGCAAGATGCAAGTTTAGAGAGCAATCATCAAAATTACGGAAATCTAGCAAATCACATAAAGTCTTGGGAATAGTAGAGACATTAGCACCCAAATCACACAAAGCATAAAACTCATGATCTTTAATTTTAATTCTAATAGTTGGTTCCCACTCATAGAGTTTCTAGGGATAGAAACTTTCAAATCAAGTTTTTCTTCATAAGATTGCATCAAGGCATCAACAATATGTTCGGTGAAGGCTTTATTTTGACTATAAGCATGTGGAGAATTTAGCACAGATTGCAACAAGGAAATACAATCAATTAAAGAGCAACTTTCATAATTAAATTCCTTGAAATCCAATATAGAAGGTTTAGCAACATCTAGATTTTTATTTCTTTCAATCCCACTTTCATCAATTTCATCATTAAGATCTAAATACTCCGAATTTTTAGAACGCCTTCTAGGTAAAGGAAGATCATATCCAGTTTTATCAAGATTCATATTGCAAAATAAAGATTTAATGGGAGACACATCAATAACTTTTAGATCTTCATCTTGATTTTCATAGGAATTGGAGGAACACGCTTTAATAAAGGCATCTTTGGAAGCACGCATCCTAGTGGTTCTTTCCTTGCACTCATTAATGAAAATTCTCATGGATTTCTGAGACTCATTGATATCATGCTTAGGAGGAATAGATCTAAGCTTTAAAGAATCAACCTCAAGGGAAATTCTATCAACTTTCCTAGCCAAATCATCAACTTTAAGCAATTTCTCTTCAAGCAAAGCATTAAAATTCTTTTGTGAATTCATAAACTCTTTAACACTATTCTCAAATTTAGAGGGCATCTTATTATAATTTCCATAAGAGTTGTTGTAGGAATTCCCATAATTATTAGAAGGATTACTAGGATATGGCCTAGGATTAAAATTCCCTCTATAAGCGTTGTTACCAAAATTATTCCTACCAACAAAATTCACATCCATAGATTCATTGTTATTCTCAATCAAATTAGACAAAGGCATATCATTAGGATCAGAAGAAACACTCTTAGTAGCAAATAATTTCATAAGTTCATCCATCTTTCCACTCAACACATTGATTTCTTCTATCGCATGCACTTTTTTATTAGAAGTTCTTTCAGTATGCCATTGAGAATAATTAACCATAATATTATCTAGGAGTTTAGTAGCATCTCCTAAAGTGATTTCCATAAAAGTGCCTCCCGCGGCCGAATCTAAAAGATTTCTAGAAGCAAAATTCAATCCGGCATAAATTTTTTGTATAATCATCCACAAATTCAAACCATGAGTAGGGCAATTACGTATCATTAATTTCATTCTCTCCCAAGCTTGTGCAACATGTTCATGATCAAGTTGTTTAAAGTTCATAATATCGTTTCTAAGAGAGATGATCTTAGCGGGAGGAAAATACTTAGAGGTAAAAGCATCTTTGCACTTGTTCCATGAATCAATACTATTCTTAGGCAAAGACGAAAACCAAGCTTTAGCACGATCTCTAAGCAAAAAAGGAAATAGCTTCAATTTAATGACATCATTATCGACATCTTTTTTCTTTTGCATATCACATAAATCAACGAAGCTATTCAGATGAGTAGCGGCAGCTTCACTAGGAAGGCCGGTGAATTGATCTTTCATAACAAGATTCAACAAAGCAGTATTAATTTCACAAGATTCAGTATCGGTAAGAGGAGCAATCGGAGTGCTAAGGAAATCATTATTGTTGGTATTGGTGAAGTCACACAATTTAGTATTATCTTGAGCCATCGCGACAAACAAGCAATCTAACACACGAGCAAAGAAGAGCAAACGGGCAAAAGAGGCAAATAGAGAGGGAGGATAGAGAGAGAGATAGGGCGAATAAAACGGCAAGGGTGAAGTGGGGGAGAGGAAAACGAGAGGCAAATGGCAAATAATGTAATGCGAGAGATAGAGATTGTGATGGGTACTTGGTATGTTGACTTTTTGCGTAGACTCCCCGGCAACGGCGCTAGAAATCCTTCTTGCTACGTCTTGAGCTTGCGTTGGTTTTCCCCGAAGAGGAAGGGATGATGCAGCAGAGTAGCGTAAGTATTTCCCTCAGTTTTTGAGAACCAAGGTATCAATCCAGTAGGAGGCCACGCTCAAGTCCCTTGTACCTGCACAAAATGATATCTACTCGCAACCAAAGCGATTAGGGGTTGTCAATCCCTTCACAATCACTTATGAGAGTGAGATCTGATAGATATAATATTTTCGGTATTTTTGGTATAAAGATACAAAGTAAAAAGTAAAAGCAAAGTAAAAAGCAAAGCAAGATTAAAGTGATGGAGATTGATATGATGAGAATAGACCCGGGGGCCATAGGTTTCACTAGCTTCTCCCAAGAGCATAAGTATTCTACGGTGGGTGAACAAATTACTATTGAGCAATTGACAGAATTGAGCACAATTATGAGAATATCTAGGCATGATCATGTATATAGGCATCACGTCCGTGACAAGTAGACCGAAACGATTCTGCATCTACTACTATTACTCCAATCATCGACCGTTATCCAGCATGCATCTAGAGTATTAACTTAAAAACAGAGTAACGTCTTAAGCAAGATGACATGATGTAGAGAGATAAATTCATGCATATGAAATAAACCCCATCTTGTTATCCTCGATGGCAAACGATACAATACGTGCCTTGCTGCCCCTTCTGTCACTGGGAATAGGACACCGCAAGATCGAACCCAAAGCTAAGCACTTCTCCCATGGCAAGAACTACCAATCTAGTTGGCCACCAAACGGATAATTCGAAGAGACTTGCAAAGATAACCAATCATACAGAAAAGAATTCAGAGAAGATTCAAATATTATTCATAGATAGACTTGATCATAAACCCACAATTCATCGGTCTCAACAAACACACCGCAAAAAGAAGATTACATCGAATAGATCTCCACAAGAGAGGGGGAGAACTTTGTATTGAGATTCAAAGAGAGAGAAGAAGCCATCTAGCTACTAACTATGGACCCGAAGGTCTGAGGTAAACTACTCACACTTCATCGGAGGGGCTAGGATGATGTAGAAGCCCTCCGTGATGACGGCCCTCTTCCGGCGGAGCTCCGGAACAGGCCCCAAGATGGGATCTCGTGGATACAGAAAGTTGCGGCAGTGGAATTAGGTTTTGGCTCCTGTTCTGATCGTTTGGGGGTACGTGTGTATATATAGGAGGAAGGAGTACGTCGGTGGAGCACCGAGGGGCCCACGAGGCAGGGGGGCACCCTAGGGGGGGGGGCGCCCCCACCCTCGTGACCTCCTCTTTGACTCCCTGGAGTAGGGTCCAAGTCTCCTAGATCACGTTCAGTGAGAAAATCACGTTCCCGAAGATTTTATTCCGTTTGGACTCCGTTTGATATTCTGTTTCTCCGAAACACTGAAATAGGCAAAAAAACAGCAATTCTGGGCTGGGCCTCCGGTTAATAGGTTAGTCCCAAAAATAATATAAAAGTGGAAAATAAATCCCAATATAGTCCAAAACAGTAGATAATATAGCATGGAGCAATCAAAAATTATAGATGCGTTGGAGACGTATCAAGCACTGCGTTGGTTTTCCCTTGAAGAGGAAAGGGTGATGCAGCAAACTAGCGTAAGTATTTCCCTCAGTTTTTGAGAACCAAGGTATCAATCCAGTAGGAGGCTACACACAAGTCCCTCGTACCTACACAAACAAATAAGAACCTCGCAACCAACGCGATAAAGGGGTTCTCAATCCCTTCACGGTGACTTACGAGAGTGAGATCTAATAGAGATAATAATGATAAGATAAATATTTTTGGTATTTTTATGATATGGATTGAAAGTAAAGATTGCAAAGTAAAATAGATTGGAAACTTATATGATGGAAAATAGACCTGGGGGCCATAGGTTTCACTAGTGGCTTCTCTCAAGATAGCATAAGTATTACATGGGTGAACAAATTACTGTCGAGCAATTGATAGAAAAGCGAATAATTATGAGAATATCTAGGCATGATCATGCATATAGGAATCACGTCCGCGACAAGTAGACCGACTCCTGCCTGCATCTACTACTATTACTCCACACATCAACCGCTATCCAGCATGCATCTAGAGTATTAAGTTCATAAGAACAGAGTAACACATTAGGTAAGATGACATGATGTAGAGGGATAAACTCAAGCAATATGATATAAACCCCATCTTTTTATCTTCGATGGCAACAATACAATACGTGTCGTTTCCCTTTCTGTCACTGGGATCGAGCACCGCAAGATTGAACCCAAAGCTAAGCACTTCTCCCATTGCAAGAAAGATCAATCTAGTAGGCCAAACCAAACTGATAATTCGAAGAGACTTGCAAAGATAACCAATCATGCATAAAAGATTTCAGAGAAGAATCAAATATTGTTCATAGATAGACTTGATCATAAACCCACAATTCATTGGATCTCGACAAACACACCGCAAAAAGAGTTACATCGAATAGATCTCCAAGAAGATCGAGGAGAACTTTGTATTGAGATTCAAAGACATCTAGTTAATACTATGGACCCGAAGGTCTGAAGTAAACTATTCACACATCATCGGAGGGGCCATGGAGTTGATGTAGAGGCCCTCCGTGATCGATGCCCCCTCCGTCGGAGCTCCGGAAAAGGCCCCAAGATGGGATCTCTTGGTACAGAAGGTTGTGGCAGTGGAAATAGGGTTTCGTGGTGCTCCTGTATGTTTTCGGGGTATGTGAACATATATAGGAGGAAGAAGTAGGTCGGTTGAGCCACGAGGGGCCCACGAGGGGGGAGGGCGCGCCCCCTGCCTCGTGGACACCTCGTTCGTTTCTTGACGTCCACTCCAAGTCCTCTGGATCACGTTTGTTCCAAAAATCACGCTCCCGAAGGTTTCATTCCGTTTGGACTCCGTTTGATATTCCTTTTCTGCGAAACACTAAAATAGGCAAAACAACAATTTGCACTAGGCCTTGGGTTAATAGGTTAGTCCCAAAAATAATATAAAATTGTAAAATAAAGCCCATTAACATCCAAAACAGAT
Organism: Triticum urartu; assembly: GCF_003073215.2. NCBI lineage: Eukaryota > Viridiplantae > Streptophyta > Magnoliopsida > Poales > Poaceae > Triticum > Triticum urartu. The sequence goes on from NC_053028.1 coordinate 269,810,450, forward strand.
AATATAATAGCATGGAACAATCAAAAATTATAGATACGTTGGAGACGTATCAAGCATCCCCAAGCTTAATTCCTACTCGTCCTCGAATAGGTAAATCATAAAAATAGAATTTTTGATGTGGAATGCTTTCTGGCATGTTCTTCAATGTATTTTTCTCTATTGTGGCATGAATGTTCAGATCCGAAAGATTCAAGATAAAAGTTTATTGTTGACATGAAAATAGTAATACTCCAAGTATGCTAATCAAGCAATTATGTCTTATCAAAATAACATAGCCAAAGAAAACTTATCCCTACAAAATCATATAGTTTGTCCATGCTTCATTTTCGTCACACAAAATGCTCTCATCATGCACAACCCCAATGACAAGACAAGAAATTGTTTGATACTTAGCCTTTTCAAACTCTTTCAACTTTTACGCAATATATGAGCGCGAGCCATGGACATAGCACTATGGGTGGAATAGAATATGATGATTGAGGTTGTGTGAGAAGACAAAAGGAAGAAAGTCTCACATTGACGCGGCTAATCAATCGGCTATGGAGATGCCCACCGATTGATGTCAATGCAAGGAGTAGGGATTGCCATGCAACGGATGCACTAGAGCTATAAATATATGAAAGCTCATCAAAGAAACTAAGTGAGTGTGCATCCAACTTGCTTGCTCACGAAGACCGAAGCCCATCATTGGAATATACAAGCCAAGTTCTATAATGAAAAATTCCCACTAGTATATGAAAGTGACAAAATAAGAGACTCTCTATCATGAAGATAATGGTGCTACTTTGAAGCACAAGTGTGGAAAAAGGATAGTAACATTGTCCCTTCTCTCTTTTTCTCTCTCTTTTTTTTGTTTTTTTTGTTTGGGCCTTCTTTTATCTTTTTTATGGCCTCTTTTTTTTCGTCCGGAGTCTCATCCTGACTTGTGGGGGAATCATAGTCTCTATCATCCTTTCCTCACATGGGACAATGCTCTAATGATGATCATCACACTTTTATTTACTTACAACTCAAGAATTAAAACTTGATACTTAGAAAAAAATATGACTCTATGTGAATGCCTCCGGCGGTGTACCGGGATTGCGATGAATCAAGAGTGACATGTATGAAAAATTAAGCATGGTGGCTTTGCCACAAATACGATGTCAACTACATGATCATGCAAAGCAATATGACAATGATGATGCGTGTCATAATAAATGGAATGGTGGAAAGTTGCATGGCAATATATCTCAGAATGGCTATGAAATGCCATAATAGGTAGGTATGGTGGCTGTTTTGAGGAAGATATAAGGAGGCTTATGTGTGATAGAGCATATCATATCACGGGGTTTGGATGCACCGGAGAGTTTGCACCAACTCTCAAGGTGAGAAAGGGAAATGCACGGTACCGAAGAGGCTAGCAATGATGGAAGGGTGAGAGTGTGTATAATACATGGACTCAACATTAGTCAGAAATAACTCACATACTTATTGCAAAAATCTACAAGTCATCAAAACCAAGCACTACGCGCATGCTCCTAGGGGGATAGATTCGTAGGAAAAGACCATCGCTCATCCCCGACCGCCACTCATAAGGAAAGCAATCAAAGAACACCCCATGCTTCAAATTTGTCACATAATGTTTACCATACGTGCATGCTATGGGACTTGCCAACTTCAACACAAGTATTCGTCAATTTCACAATTACTCAACTAGCACACCTCTAATATTACCACCTTTATATCTCAAAACAACTATCAAGCATCCAACTTCTCTTAGCATTTAAAATTTATAACCAAAGTAAATTACCATGCTATTCTAAAGGACTCTCAAAATGATATAAGTGAAGCATGAGACATCAATTATTTCTATAAAATAGAACCACCGCCGTGCTCTAAAAGATATAAGCAAGCACTAGAGCAAAAATTATCCAACTCAAAAGATATAAGTGAAGCACATAGAGTATTCTAATAAATTCCAATTCATGTGTGTCTCTTCCAAAAGGTGTGTACAGCAAGGATGATTGTGGTAAACTAAAAATCAAAGACTCAAATCATACAAGACGCTCCAAGCAAAACACATATCATGTGGCGAATAAAAATATAGCTCCAAGTAAAGTTACCAATGGACGAAGACAAAGGAGGGGATGCCTTTCGGGGCATCCCCAAGCTTAGGCTTTTGGTTGTCCTTGGATTTTAACTTGGGGTGACTTGGACATCCCAAGCTTAGGCTCTTGCCACTCCTTGTTCCATAATCCATCAAATCTTTACACAAAACTTGAAAACTTCACAACACAAAACTTAAAAGAAAATCTCGTGAGCTTTGTTAGTAAAAGAAAACAAACCACCACTTCAAGGTACTGTAATGAACTCATTATTTATTTATATTGGTGTTAAACCTACTGTGTTCCAACTTTTCTATGGTTCATAAACTCTATTACTAGCCATAGATTCATCAAAATAAGCAAACAACACACAAAAAACAGAATCTGTCAAAAACAGAACAGTCTGTAGTAATCTGTAGGTTTCGAATACGTCTGGAACCCAATCATGATCATTGCAACAAGTAGAGGACATAGCAAAACTAGCATCCCCAAGCTTAGGGTTTTGCATATTATTAGCACAATTGACATTAATAGAATTTATAATAACATCATTGCAATCATGCTTTTCATCGAAGGAACTATCAAGTATGGGTGCAATAGCAACGATCTCATGTTTAACATAAGGAACTATAGCAAATTCATCTTCATAAATATTGGCATCATGGCCACAAGAATAGCAAGCATCATGTTCATCAAGGGATATTTCAATGAAATCATCGGAATCATAATTATCTATAGATTCATGCATATCATTATTTTGTTCCAAAGCAACGGTCATTCTTTCAATAAATTCTTTGACATAGACATTATGAGCATAGTTTTCATAGCAATATTTAAGTATGTCAAGATTTTCAGATTCGTAGAGAGTAATATCATACTTTTCAATCAAAGAAGCAACTTCATAAGCACCCTTAAAAGCAACACATTCTTCAATTTGTTCGATATTGTAGTAACTATAAACACCCTTTGCATAAGAAGATAATATTTCATTTTCATTACTCACATAGGTAGGGAAGGTGTTTTTTAGGGTTCTTAGAGCAACAAGTAAAATCACAAATTTCACAAAGATTCCAAGCATATTGGGTCTCAGTGTAAGCTGGTACCTCCCAATGTTTTCCTTGCTGTTTTACATACTCCTTCGGTCAAGTTACCATCCCAGGAGGATCTTGTTGTACCTGACCCGGAGGGTCAACTGGTGGCGGCTCTTCATGCTATTCCTGATTGGACGTTGCCCTATTTGGCTTATATGACCCGAGGCGAGTTACCCGTGGATGAAACTTTAGCACGGTAGATCACCAGGATATCTAAGTCTATGACTATTATCAACAATGAGTTACACTGATATAGTGTGATTAGTGTGTTCCAGCGTTGTATTTCTCCTGAGGAGGGCTGTGAAATTTTATGAGAGATTCATGTAGGCGATTGTGGTAATCATCCTGGCTCAAAGTCTTTGGTGGCTAAGGCTTTTCGTGATGGGTTTTACTAGTTGACGGCTCATGCTGATGCAGAGGATATCGTTAGCAAGTGTGATGGATGTCAAAAAATTTCTAGACAAGCTCATGTGCCGGCTCAGGAATTACGGATGATCCCGATAACTTGGCCATTTGCAGTTTGGGGGCTTGGTATGGTTGGACCGTTCAAGAGGTCTAAGGATAAGAAGACCCACCTTTTGGCGGCGGTTGACAAATTTAGCAAGTGGGTTGAGGCGGAGCCAGTCAGCAAGTGTGATGCAGAGACTGTAGTTCAGTTTGTTAAAAAGCCGATCTTTCGTTTTGGTTATCCTCACAGTATTATCATTGATAATGGCACTAATCTGTCTAGGGTTGCTAAGAAGGAGTTCTGTCAAAGAGAGCATATCCATCTTATGTTTCTTCCGTGGCTCATCCACAGTCTAATGGTCAAGCAGAAAGGGCTAAACAAGAAATTTTGAGAGGCATCATACCCTGGCTTATGGTTCCTTTGGAGAGATCGCCGGGCTGTTGGATTGAAGAGCTTCCTTCAGTCCTTTGGCATATTAGAACCACCCCCAATAGATCAATGGGCTATACGCCTCTCTTCATGGTTTATGGTGCCGAGGCAATTCTCCCAAGTGATATCCATCATGACTCACCCAGGGTGGCGGCTTACGTTGAAGCTGATAATGAGATGGCACGTCAGAACGCACTTGATGCTTTGGATGAAGAGCGAGACCTTACAACAACTCGATTGGCGATTTATCAACATGACCTATGTCGCTATCATAGCTGTAGAGTTCAAAGCCGAACCTTTCAGGAGGGCGACTTAGTGCTCCATTTGATTCAAGACCAGACAGGGATGCATAAGCTTTCCCCTCCTTGGGAAGGGCCTTCTGTGGTCAGCAAAAATCTCAACAATGGGTCTTATTACCTCATATTGATGTACGAGAGCACAAGGATACCCGCAAATAGGAAGAGGAGACCCGCATGCCGTGGAACATTGCTCATCTTCGGCCTTACTATACTTGAGTCATAGGCTCTCAGCATTGTATATATCTTCCTTGATGTACATTACTTTTTATGATCAATATAATACTCCGGCATCCCCGAAACTCGGGTCCTCTATCGTTTCGTCTCAAAATTTCTGAGCAAGATTCATTCTTGATTCATCATAAGGTCATTTGGGGGCTTCCTGCTATTTGAGCATAGCGTATAACCCTGTTGATCGGCTTCTATGCCATGTTAGGTCACTTGGGTGCTTCCTGCTCTTTGAGCATAGCGTATAACCCTCTTGATCGGCTTCTATGCCATGTTAGGTCACTTGGGGGCTTCCTGCTCTTTGAGTATAGCTTTATAACCCATTTTTACCGGCTTTCATGCCATGACTAGGTTAAACCTGCCTGTTTGCAACTTGCTACTCTGCCAGGTGACCCGCGGTACTCTTGACAGTTAATCTTTTAAAGACCCTGAACTCGTCAAGGTTTAAACGGCGGCTTATGTCACGTGAGAGCCGGCTTACAGTGAGGTAGGATAAACCCACCTGTTTGCAGTAGTCTGTCCACTATGTGGCCCGTTTGTACTCTTAACTCTTAATCTTTCAATAAGACCCTGAACTAGTTAAGGTTTAAACAATAGATTTATGTCATGTGAGAGTCGGCTTACGGTATTGAAGGCTTTTATGCCAAGCTTCTTTGAAGCAAAAAAATTATTTTTTTCCAAAATTAATCTATTCTAGTCGTGCCTTATAAGCCAGCTTAACAAATATTTGTGTTGTGCATACTCTCTATTTCCGTTTTGCAGTAGCCTTCTTACAGCTGAGAAGTACCGGGTCATGTTTACCCAGGTCATATTGCTCTATATTGAGTCTATTATGGTTCTAAACCGCCGAGGTGATCTTCTCCAAAATTGGATACGACTATAAGTTGCCCTGGATTGTTGGGTTATTTAACTCACCCTGGTTTGTGACTTAAAGTCGCTAGAACAAGACACAGTTGGATCTATTACAGATTACATGTCAAGCCTTCGAAGAAATTTTGGCATAATTGAAATACTCAAGTAAAAATATTTCATTGTTGAAGCATGATTTGCAAAACATGCGCGAAGGCATGGCAGAATAGATAATTATTTTTCAACTACCTATTACACGGCTACAGTTGAGCCCAAGGAGTTTTTGACTAAGTTTTTCCTAGAGTTACATCACTCCGTTGAGCCGGCGTCTGCGCCATCTGGGTTCTGGCCTGGCAGGTTGTTGTTGTCTTGGTGCCTTGAGGTAGAGGCCTCTGGGTCATCCCATGCTAGCTCTTCCTCGTCTGTCATCTGGAGAGTGGCCGATGTCCAATCGATGCCGGTTAACGCTTCGAAGGTAGATTCATTGTTAAAGATAAGAGACCGGTCGAGGTCAGGAGCAAAGGTATGCTTACGCCTTGGTGGGGTAAGGTCTACAACATCATGGGTTGGCGGCTTAATCTTGGCACTGCTGCTATCATAAGCTAGCTGGTACTTGCTCAGATCCAGCTCTTGTGTAAGATTGCATGCCAAGGGCCGCATCTCTCCGACGCACTTGTTGAAGTCTTCTTCTTCAAAGATCGACCTGTCGTCTTTGAACTCTGGACACCCGGTGGCCATTTATTCTGGGTCTAGCTTGGATTGCCATCCTTTGGTCCGGCTTAGAGCAACAACGGCTCCTGCGCGAGCCACTGATAGTTTAATTTCTTCAATTTGAGCTGGCGCCATTGAAAGCTGCTCCAGTGCAGTCTTGATGAGGGTTGGAGGCTTTTTTCCATTTGACAAAGCTACAAGGCTGCGTAGGGTTCCAGAGTATAGTTGCTCAGTCAGTGAATAAACCGCCTTCAGCTTTAACAACATATCTTGGCCATGACTAGCACTTCTGGGGCCTGTTAAGATTTTGCGTAAGAGTCGCCAGGCGGGTTAACAATACATATATTATGAGTCGCTAGGAGAGTTAAAGAATTTGACAAACAGATGATGAGTTGCATATTACACGTAAGAAAGATGGCGACTGTCATGCGAGAGATATGTTGCTTTAAGCCGAACAACTCTTCAGTCATGGGCTTAAGCTGAGCCTCAACATCTTCTGCTCTATTCAACAGATTATCCTTTTCAGTTTCCAAGGCGTCTCTTGATAACCCACAAGTATAGGGGACTACAAAAGTTTTTGAGGGTAGAGTATTCAACCCAAATTTATAGATTTGACACAAGGGGAGCCAAAGAATATTTGTAAGTATTAGCAACTGAGTTGTCAATTCAGTCACACCTGGAGATTAATTATCTGTAGCAAAGTGATCAGTAGCACAGTAATAAGATAGTTTTGATAGTAGTAACAATAGTAATAGCAATGGTAACAGTGATAGCAGTAATTTTGTAGCAAGTGCAATAGTAACGATAGCAGTGGTAACTTAGCAAGAACAATATAAGATAAATTCGTAGGCATTGGATCGGTGATTTGTTGGATGATATTCATCATGAGACAGTTATAACCTAGGGCGATACGACACTAGCTCCATTTCATAAATATAATGTAGGGATGTATTCCGTAAATAGTCATACGTGCTTATGGAAAGAACTTGCATGCCATCTTTTGTCCTACCCTCCCGTGACAGCGGGGTCCAATTGGAAACTAAGGGATATTAAGGCCTCCTTTTAATAGAGAACCAGGACAAAGCATTAACACACGATGAATACATGAACTCCTCAAACTACGATCATCACCGAGAGTGGTCCCGACTATTGTCACTCTGGGGTTGCCTGATCATAACACGTAGTAGGCGACTATAACTTGCAAGATCGGATCTAGAACACGGATATAATGATGATAACATAAACGGTTAAAATCTGAAATCATCGCACCCGGGCCCAAAGTGACAAGCATTAAGCATGGAAAAGTTATAGCAACATCAATCTTAGAACATAGTGGATACTAGGGATCAGGCCCTAACAAAACTAACTCGATTACATGATGAATCTCATCCAACTCCTCATCGACCAGGGAGCCTATGAAGGAATTACTCACTACCGGTGGGGAGCATTATGGAATTGGCGATGGAGAAGGGTTGGTGATGATGAAGAACGAAGATCCCCCTCTCCGGAGCCCCAAATGGACTCCAGATCTGGCCTCCCGATGAAGAACAGGAGGCGACGGCGGCTCTGTCTCGTGAATCGCAATAATTCTTTCTCCCTAATTTTTTCTCCGAATATGTGATTTTATAGTATCAGGGTTGAGGTCTGCGGGGCCACCAGGTGGGGACAACCCACCTGGGCGCGCCAGGAGGGGGGCACCCTTGTGGGTTGTGCCCACCCTGGTTCCCCCTCCGGTGGATCTTGGCTCCAGAAATTCTCTTTATTGATATAAAAATTCCTCGCAAAGTTTCGTTCCATTCCGAGAACTTCTATTTCTGCACAAAAACAACACCATGGTAGTTCTGCTAAAAACAACGTCAGTCCGGGGTTAGTTTCATTCAAATCATGCAAATTAGAGTCCAAAATAAGAGGAAAAGCGTTAGGAAAAGTAGATACATTGGAGACGTATCAACTCCCCAAGCTTAAACCTTTGCTTGTCCTCAAGCAATTCAGTTGATAAACTAAAAGTGAAAAATAAAAACTTTTATGAACTCTTTTGCTCTTGTTTGCATAAATAAACTTGAACAACACCCAGGTTTCCAGCAAACATTATAACTAACCATGCCGACAATAACTCTTAAAAATTATATTAACTCATAGCAATGACATAATCAGCTAGCGAGCAATAATAAGATATCTCAAACAGCAACACGTTGTCAAAACAACCATGATATAATATGACAATAGTGGTATCTCGCTAGCCCTTTCCGTGACCGCAAAACATAAATGCAGAGCACCTCCAAAGTTCAAGCAGCGACTAAACATTGTAACTCATGGTCGAAAAGATCCAATCATGGTGCACCCAACATTAGCAACACACAATGCATAAGCATGATAGCAGTGCTCTCAGGTTCTGGTGCTTATTTTAGAAGGTGATGACACAACATAAAAGTAAATAGATAATCCCTTCGCAGAGGGAAGCAGTGATTTGCAGAGGTGCCAGAGCTCAAGTTTTAAAATAGAGGTAAATGATATTTTGGGACAAGCACCCTTCTTGTTTACTTCACGACCATCAGTTATCAATATCTTCCATGCTAAGGACGCTAGTGGCGGTTCCCAAGCGATAAAAGTAAAGGTTTTGACTCCATTGGGAGTTTTTGTTTGATTATGTGTAAGCTTTTTCTGTTTGCAGTTTGGGATTGGGCATCCCTATTACCGCCCTTTTCTCGTGCGATGGCGAATGAATAAACACTCGACCTAAGAATAACCCGCTTAGCATGGAAGATACAGACCACCTCCTGTCGTTCCATGAATGATCCAGACACACAAAAAGGATATTTATTAGAAGTTTTTAGAGGTGGCACATTGATAACCCACAAGTATAAGGGGATCGCAACAGTTTTCGAGGGTAGAGTATTCAACCCAAATTTATTGATTCGACACAAGGGGAGCCAAAGAATATTCTCAAGTATTAGCAGCTGAGTTGTCAATTCAACCACACCTAGAAACTTAATATCTGCAACAAAGTGTTTAGTAGCAAAGTAATATGATAGTAGTGGTAAAGGTAGCAAAAGGTAACTGTAGCAAAAGTAATATTTTTGGTGTTTTATAGTGATGATAACAATAGCAACGGAAAAGTAAATAAGCGAAGAACAATATATGGAAAGCTCGTAGGCATTGGATCGGTGATGGAGAATATGCCAGATGTGGTTCATCATGTAATAGTCATAACATAGGGTGACACAGAACTAGCTCCAGTTCATCAATATAATGTAGGCATGTATTCTGAATATAGTCATACGTGCTTATGGAAAAGAACTTGCATGACATCTTTTGTCCTACCCTCCCATGGCAGCGGGGTCCTAATGGAAACTAAGGGATATTAAGGCCTCCTTTTAATAGAGTACTGGACCAAAGCATTAACACATGGTGAATACATGAACTCCTCAAACTACGATCATCACCGGGAGTGGTCCCGATTATTGTCACTTCGGGGTTGCCGGATCATAACACATAGTAGGAGACTATAGACTTGCAAGATAGGATCAAGAACTCACATATATTCATGAAAACATAATAGGTTCAGATCTGAAATCATGGCACTCGGGCTAGTGGATACTAGGGATCAAACCCTAACAAAACTAACTCGATTACATGATAAATCTCATCCAACCCATCACCGTCCAGCAAGCCTACGATAGAATTACTCACGCACGGCGGTGATCATCATGAAATTGGTGATGGAGGATGGTTGATGATGACGACAGCGACGGATTCCCTTCTCCGGAGCCCCGAACGGACTCCAGATCAGCCCTCCCGAGAGAGTTTAGGGCTTGGCGGTGGCTCCGTATCATAAAACGCGATGAATCCTTCTCCTTTATTTTTTTCTCCCCGAACACGAATATATGGAGTTGGAGTTGAGGTCGGTGGAGCTCCAGGGGGGCCATGAGGTAGGGGGGCGCGCCCAGGGGGACAGGCGCGCCCCCACCCTCGTGGCTAGGGTGTGGGCCCCTTGGCCTTGATTCTTTGCCAGTATTTTTTAGTATTTCCAAAAATAATCTCCGTGAAGGTTCAGGTCATTCCGAGAACTTTTGTTTTTGCACATAAATAACACCATGGCAATTCTGCTGAAAACAGCATCAATCCGGGTTAGTTCCATTCAAATCATGCAACTTAGAGTCCAAAACAAGGGCAAAAGTGTTTGGAAAAGTAGATAGGGCGGAGATGTATCACACATGCAAATTTACTTAGGACGGCAGGGTAATACCGCATATAGGTAGGTATGGTGGACTCATCTGGAATAACTTGGGTTCAAGGTTTTTGATGTACAAGTAGAATTTCCACTTAGTACAGGCGAAGGCTAGCAATTAGATTGAGAAACGGCCAGCTAGAGAGCAACAAAGGTCATGAACATGCATTATGCATAAGTAACATTGGACACTAGCATGAGTAGGATTTGAACACCATGAACATAAATATCATAGAGGCTAGCTATGTTGGTTTTGATTCAACTACATGCATGAACATGTGTCAAGTCAAGCCACTCGAACATTCAGAGGAGGATACCATATCATCATACTACATCACAATCATTTTAACACAATGTTGATATCCAAGATAAATCATTATTCACTCCTAGCCACTTATGCATGGAATGAGAAACTATAATCTCTAATTATCATTGCAAACATGTTTAATCATAATGGGATGAATCATGGATACTAGGTTAAACATATTTACAAAAATAGAACAAGTCGATTTCATACCAGTTTCTCTCTGCCATGGCCAGTTCATCGAATATCGTCATTATTTCCTTTCACTTGCACGACCGAACGGAGTTAAAATAATAATAGTGCATGAGTGCCATGGACTAGGCTAGAATCTGCAAACATTTTATTCAAAGAAGACAAGGTAATATGGGCTCTGTTAGATAAACAATTATGCAAATGAGAGCCACTCAACATTTTCATCATGGTCTTCTCCTTGGTAAGACTCGAATAAAAATAAAAGAAATTCAGAGAAACACACTGAAATATTTTTGGAGTTTTTGGTTTTCTCGAACAATCAAATAAAAGGGAAAATCAAAAACGAGAAAAACTATTTACACGGGAAAGCTCCCAACAAGCAAAAGAAGAATAAAAAAATATTTTTGGGTTTTCTTTTTAGTAGTACAACTAAGCATGCATAGAAAATAAACTAACCACAACTAATTTTTTTGGTTTTTCTAAAGTTTTCCAAACACACAAGAAGAAAATGAGAAAATAATCTAACATGGATGATATAATGAAAAAGAGTGGACACCGACAACTGGAATAAGTGGACATGAATGTAAAGTCGGTGGAAACACGTACTCCCCCAAGCTTAGGCTTTTGGCCTAACTTGGTGGTCGATCAGAAGCCTGGATAGTAGTCGGGGTGCTGAGGAACGGGCATCCATGCATCCCACTGCTGATGCTCCTCCTATGCTGCAGCCTGGTTGTTCTAGTAGGCGATGATATCCGCAGGCATAATCTTATATCCGCCCCTGGCAACAGGATCAAACAAAGCAGGAGCAGGCAATGGAATAATATCACGAGTTTCAGTGCTAAAAACTAGGTTACAAGGAATAGGAATGTTAGGGTAATATCATGCAATAAAATGGTGGTGTTCCATGGATGCGCGGTGTAAGTAAACCTTCGTCAGAGGGTAATCATGAAGGCGTATCTCAACATTAAAGTGAGCCGCCAAACAAGTAGCGAAAATCCCACCATGTATTTTATCCTTGGACTTATTAATGTGGAGGCGATGTGCGACAATAGCTCCCAAGCTATAAGTGTTGTCGCCCTCTAGTGCACGACGTAGAACAGCAAGGTCTCGTGAACTGAGTGCACCCACCTTCTATCTAGCAAGGCAACATTTTGCAATGGAAAGAGCAAAGTAATGAACGACAGGAAAATGCAAGACAGCGGCAGTGATAGCTGACACCCCTCTCTCATCTCCCACTGTCAAGGTACGATAAAATTCCTCAAACTCTACCGGCCTAGGCTCAACTAAGCTCCCGTCAAAAGGGATCATGCATATTTTACAAAATTCAGTAAGTGGTATCTGACGGGTTTCAGCATATAAATTAAACTACACATCAGGAGGATTATTCCTAGGAAAGAAATTAAAACTTTGAACAAAGGTGTTTGTGAGGAGATGATACTATTCACATTCAGCTGCGATGAAGTCGGTGCGGCCAACATTAGCAGCATATTGTGTAAACACTTGCATGATTCCAGTCTTTTCCATGAACGGGGTATGCGACCATTCGCATGGCAGTACTTCCGTCATGCTCCGGGGGTGGAGATCACTGTCAGACGACTCCCCAATAACTCCCTTGGAGTTCTTCTTGGAACCAAACTTCCTAAAGTTATTCATGTTTTTCCTATGAACAAACATTCTGAAATTTTTAGTCCAGAAAATTTTCTCAACAAAACTTCACAAAAATGATACGAACTACTCACAGGGATACATAGAGGCCATAGCAAGCATTCAAACTACTTAGAAATCTAAGAAACCAACATGCAAGCTCACCTACAGCAGCACCAAGAGTAGCTAATTATTCAAAATATAAACAACTAAAACAAAAATTAATTGGACAAACGGTGGAGTCACATACCAACCAACAATCCCCTGAAACAGTTTCGGAAATGGAGCTTCGAGCAAAGAGATCGGAATTCACGGGTTTGAGAGCAAGAACACGGGAGAGAAAGAGAGAGAAATGGTGAATTTTTTCTGGAGGTAGGTGATGATGTGGTGTGAAGAGATAAGTGAGGGGCCCACATGGGGACCACAACCCACCAGGGCGAGCCTGGGGGTCCTGGCGTGCCCAGGTGGGTTGTTCCCACCTGGTGCACCTCCCTATGATGTTATTTGCACCAAAAATTCTTAAATATTCAGAAAAAAATCTTATTAAATTTTCAGAGCATTCTGAGAACTTTTATTTTTGGCTCATTTTTTATTGTACGGGAAATTCAGAAAATAGATCAAACATGGCATTTTATTTTATTTAACTAATAAAAACAGAAAAGAAAAGGTAGGGACAGAAGGTAGTGCTTACTAAATTCATCAACTTCATACCTCTCAAAAATGATCCATTAATAAGGTTGATCAGGTCTTATTAACAACCACTCTCGATTAGCATGTAACCGAAGAAATTTCATAAATCACTAAGTTACCTCAACGGGGATATGAATGTCCCCAACAATAAGCATTTCATATTTCTTTTTGGCAGTAGGTAGAGGTATTTGAAAACTTCCAATAGTGATTGTTAGAGACTTCTCAATAACATTAATACCATTCACTTGGAATTGTTTCTTCGGAAAGTGCACCGTATGCTCATTACCATTGATATGAAATGTGACCTTGCTTTTATTGCAATCAATAACAGCCCCTACAGTATTCAAGAAGGGTCTACCAAGGATAATCGACATGTTGTTGTCCTTGGGCATCTCAAGTATAACAAAGTCAGTCAAAATAGTAACATTAGCAACAATAATGGGCACATCCTCACAAATACCGATAGGTATGGTAGTTGATTTGTCAGCCATTTGCAAAGATATTTAAGTAGGTATGAGTTTATTCAACTCAAGTCTTTTATATAAAGAGAAAGGCAATAACACTAACACCAGCTCCTAAATCACATAAAGCAGTTTTCGCATAATTCTTTTTTATAGAGCAAGGTATAGTTGGTATTCCCAGATCTCCAAGTTTTTAGGGACTCCATCCTTAAAAGTATAATTAGCAAGCATGGTGGAGATTTCAGCTTCTGATATTTTTCTCTTATTGGTCAGGATGTCTTTCATATACTTTGCATAAGGAGGCATTTTCAAGATATCAGTCAAGCGAGTACGCAAAAAGACTGGCCTCGGCATTTCAGCAAAGCATTCAAATTCTTCATCATCTTTCTTTTTAGTTGACTTAGGTGGAAAGGGCATAGGATTTTGAACCCATGGTTCTCTTTCCTTATCGTGTTTTCTAGCAATGAAGTCTCTTTTATCATATCGTTTATTCTTAGGTTGTGGGTTATCAAGGTTAACTGCTGGTTCTATCTCAACATCATTGTCTGGTTCTTTATTGTTTGTTTGAGTATTTCCATGAACCTCATCATTATCTTTTTCATTATCAGAAGGTGAATGTTCATTACCAGACTGAGTTTCAGCATCAGAGATAGAAATTTCATTATCATTATCAGGAGGTTTTTCTACTTCAGGTTCACTAGAAGCATGCAAAGTCCTATCATTTTTATTTTTCTTCTTCTTTTTAGAAGGACTAGGTGCAATGGTGTTGTTCCTTTGTGAGTCTTGTTCAATTCTTTTGGGGCGTCCCTCAATATAAAGTGGTTCCTGAGTCATTTTACCTCCTCTAGTTGCAACTCTAACAACAATGTCATGTATATTATTATTCATTTCATCTAGCAACTCTCTTTGAGAATTAGCAAGTTGTTCTAACTGGGTTTGTACCATAGAAGCATGCTTTCCAACACCTCTAACATCATATGAGATTCTAAATAACAAGTCACTCAAGCAAGCAATCATATTAGAGTTGTATTTCAATTGTTTCATAACATTTGCATTGAAGTGATCTTGTTTTCTAATATAGTTTCCAAACTCATAAAGGCATTGGCTAGGGTGCATATTGTGAGGATTGTCATTATCATTGAATTTCATAAGAGAATTTACCTCTACCACCTTAGGAGGTGGCAGTGTATCAAGCCCTTGTATTTCTTCAATAGGAGGTAAAATTTTGACATCCTCAGCTTTGATACCTTTTTCCTTCATAGATTTCTTTGCCTCTTGCATATCTTCAGGACTAAGATATAATATACCCCTCTTCTTCGGAGTGGGTTTAGCCGGTGGTTCAGGAAGAGTCCAATCATCATAATTTTTCAATATATTATTCAATAATTCTTCAGCTTGCCCAATAGTTCGTTCCCTGAAAACACAACCACTAAAACTATCTAGGAAATCCCTAGAAGCATTGGTTAGTCCATTATAGAAGATATCAAGTATTTCATTCTTCTTAAGAGGATGATTAGGCAAAGCATTAAGTAACTGGCAAAGCCTCCCCCAAGCTTGTGGGAGACTCTCTTCTTTAATTTGCACAAGGTTAAATATTTCCTGTAAAGCAGCTTGTTTCTTATGAGCAGGAAAATATTTTTTAGAGAAGTAATAAATCATATCCTGGGGGCTACGCACACAACCAGGAGCAAGAGTATTGTACCAAGCTTTAGCATCACCCTTTAATGAGAACGGAAATAACTGAAGAATAAAGTAATAACAAGTCTTCTCATCATTAGTGAAAAGGGTGGCTATGTCATTCAACTTAGTAAGATGTGACACAACAGTTTTAGTTTCGTAACCATGGAAAGGATCATATTCAACCAAAGTAATTAACTCTTGGTCGACAAAGAATTCATAATCCTTATCATCAATAAATATTGGTGAAGTAGCAAACTTAGGATCATATTTCATTCTAGCATTCAGAGATTTTTCTTTATACTTGCATAGTAATTTCTCTAGATCATCTCTATCCTTACAAGCAAGAATGTCTCTAGTTGTCTCCTCATTCATAACATAACCTTCCGGTACCTTAGGAAATTCATATCTAGGAGGGCTAGTTCTAGCAGGTGTTTCAGGAGTTTCAGTTTCAAGCTCATCATCAGATTCAACAACATCATGTTGTATTACTCTAGCAATTTTTTCATCAAGAAAATATCACCTAGTGGCACATCATTATCATCAAGCAAGGTACTAGGATCATCATAAGTATCATTCATAGCAGAAGTGGCATCATCAACAACTTGTGGCATATCAGGATCAATAGCATGTGGTGGTGTTGCAAGTTTACTTATCTAAAGTAGAACTGGATGGCAGTTCCTTACCTCCCCTCATCTTAGAGGGATAAATCTTAGTCTTAGCATCCTTCAGATTCTTCATAGTGACAAATTGATAATAATCCCAAGTGACTCAACAAATATAGCTATGCTCCCCGGCAACGGCGCTAGAAAAAGGTCTTGATAACCCACAAGTATAGGGGATCGCAACAATTTCCGAGGGTAGAGTATTCAACCCAAATTTATAGATTCGACACAAGGGGAGCCAAAGAATATTTGTAAGTATTAGCAACTGAGTTGTCAATTCAGTCACACCTGGAGATTAATCATCTGCAGCAAAGTGATTAGTAGCACAGTAATATGATAGTTGTAGTAACAATAGCAATAGCAACTATAATAGTGATAGCAGTAATTTTGTAGCAAGTGCAATAGTAATGATAGCAATGGTAACTCAGCAAGAACAATATAAGATAAATTCGTAGGCATTGGATCGGTGATTCGTTGGATGATATTCATCATGAGACAGTTATAACCTAGGGCGATACGGCACTAGCTCCAGTTCATAAATATAATGTAGGGATGTATTTCGTAAATAGTCATATGTGCTTATGGAAAGAACTTGCATGACATCTTTTGTCCTACCCTCCCATGGCAGCGGGCTCCAATTGGAAACTAAGGGATATTAAGGCCTCCCTTTAATAGAGAACCGGAACAAAGCATGACACACGGTGAATACATGAACTCCTCAAACTACGGTCATCACCGAGAGTGGTCCCCACTATTGTCACTCCGGGGTTGCCTGATCATAACACGTAGTAGGTGACTATAACTTGCAAGATCGGATCTAGAACATGGATATAATGATGATAACATAAACGGTTCAGATCTGAAATCATGGCACCCGGGCCCAAAGTTGAAGGTAATATGCCCTAGAGGCAATAATAATGTTATTATTTTATTTCCTTATATCATGATAAATGTTTATTATTCATGCTAGAATTGTATTATCCGGAAACATAATACTTGTGTGAATACATAGACAAACCAAACGTCACTAGTATGCCTCTACTTGACTAGCTCATTAATCAAAGATGGTTATGTTTCCTAACCATAGACATGTGTTGTCATTTGATTAACGGGATCACATTATTAGGAGAATGATGTGATTGACATGACCCATTTCATTAGCTTAGCACCCGATCGTTTAGTATATTGCTATTGCTTTCTTCATGACTTATACATGTTCCTATGACTATGAGATTATGCAACTCCCGTTTGCCGGAGGAACACTTTGTGCGCTACCAAACGTCACAACGTAACTGGGTGATTATAAAGGAGATCTACAGGTGTCTCCAAAGGTAAATGTTGGGTTGGCGTATTTCGAGATTAGGATTTGTCACTCCGATTGTCGAAGAGGTATCTCTGGGCCCTCTCGGTAATGCACATCACATAAGCCTTGCAAGAATTGCAACTAATGAGTTAGTTGCGAGATGATGTATTACGAAACGAGTAAAGAGACTTGCCGGTAACGAGATTGAACTAGGTATTGAGATACCGACGATCGAATCTCGGGCAGGTAACATACCGATGACAAAGGGAACAACGTATGTTGTTATGCCGTCTGACCGATAAAGATCTTCGTAGAATATGTAGGAGCCAATATGAGCATCCAGGTTCCGCTATTGGTTATTGACCGGAGATGTGTCTCTGTCATGTCAGCATTGTTCTTGAACCCGTAGGGTCCGCACACTTAAGGTTTCGATGACAGTTATATTATGAGTTTATGAGTTTTGATGTACCGAAGTCAGTTCGGAGTCCCGGATGTGATCATGGACATAACGAGGAGTCTCGAAATGGTCGAGACATAAAGATTGATATATTGGACGGCTATATTCGGACACCGGAAGTGTTCCGGGTGATTTCGGAGAAAACCGGAGAGCCGGAGGGTTACCGGAACCCTACCGGGAGAAGTAATGGGCCATATGGGCCTTAGTGGAGAGAGAGAAGGGCAGCCAGGGTGGGCCGTGCGCCTCCTCCCCTGGGTCCGAATTGGACTAGAAGAGGGGGGCGGCGCCCCCCTTTCCTTCTCCTTCCTCACTTCCTTCCCCCTCCTAGTAGGAGTCCTACTCCTACTAGGAGGAGGACTCCTCCTGGCGCGCCAATAGGGGCCGGCCGGCCTCCTCCCCTTGCTCCTTTATATACGGGGGCAGGGGGCACCCCTAGACACACAAGTAGATCCACGTGATCATATTCTTAGCCGTGTGCGGTGCCCCCTTGAAGGAAATATGCCCTAGAGGCAATAATAATGTTATTATTTTATTTCCTTATATCATGATAAATGTTTATTATTGATGCTAGAATTGTATTATCCGGAAACATAATACTTGTGTGAATACATAGACAAACCAAACATCACTAGTATGCCTCTACTTGACTAGCTCATTAATCAAAGATGGTTATGTTTCCTAACCATAGACATGTGTTGTCATTTGATTAACGGGATCACATTATTAGGAGAATGATGTGATTGACATGACCCATTTCATTAGCTTAGCACCCGATCGTTTAGTATGTTGCTATTGCTTTCTTCATGACTTATACATGTTCCTATGACTATGAGATTATGCAACTCCCGTTTGCCGGAGGAACACTTTGTGTGCTACCAAACGTCACAACGTAACTGGGTGATTATAAAGGAGCTCTACAGGTGTCTCCAAAGGTAAATGTTGGGTTGGCGTATTTCGAGATTAGGATTTGTCACTCCGACTGTCGGAGAGGTATCTCTGGGCCCTCTCGGTAATGCACATCACATAAGCCTTGTAAGCATTGCAACTAATGAGTTAGTTGCGAGATGATGTATTACGAAACGAGTAAAGAGACTTGCCGGTAACGAGATTGAACTAGGTATTGAGATACCGGCGATCGAATCTCGGGCAAGTAACATACCGATGACAAAGGGAACAACGTATGTTGTTATGCGGTCTGACCGATAAAGATCTTCGTAGAATATGTAGGAGCCAATATGACCATCCAGGTTCCGCTATTGGTTATTGACCGGAGACGTGTCTCGGTCATGTCTGCATTGTTCTCGAACCCGTAGGGTCCGCACGCTTAAGGTTTCGATGACAATTATATTATGACTTTATGAGTTTTGATGTACTGAAGTCAGTTCGGAGTCCCGGATGTGATCACGGACATAACGAGGAGTATCGAAATGGTCGAGGCATAAAGATTGATATATTGGACGGCTATATTCGGACACCGGAAGTGTTCCGGGTGATTTCGTAGAAAACCGGAGAGCCGGAGGGTTACCGGAACCCTACCGGGAGAAGTAATGGGCCATATGGGCCTTAGTGGAGAGAGAGGGCAGCCAGGGTGGGCCGTGCCCTCCTCCCCCTGGGTCCGAATTGGACTAGGAGAGGGGGGGGGGGGGGCGGCGCCCCCCTTTCCTTCTCCCTCCCCACTTCCTTCCCCCTCCTAGTAGGAGTCCTACTCCTACTAGGAGGAGGACTCCTCCTGGCGCGCCAATAGGGGCCGGCCGGCCTCCTCCCCTTGCTCCTTTATATATGGGGGCAGGGGGCACCCCTAGACACTAGTTGATCCAGGTGATCATATTCTTAGCCGTGTGCGGTGCCCCCTTCCACCATAATCCTCGATAATATTGTAGCGGTGCTTAGGCGAAGCCCTGCGATGGTAGTACATCAAGATCATCACCACGCCGTCGTGCTGACGGAACTCTTCCCCGACACTTTGCTGGGTCGGAGTCCGGGGATCGTCATCGAGCTGAACGTGTGCTAAAACTCGGAGGTGCCATAGTTTCAGTGCTTGATCGGTCGGGCCGTGAAGACGTACGACTACATCAACCACGTTGTGCTAACGCTTCCGCTGTCGGTCTAAAAGGGTACGTAGATCACACTCTCCCCTCTCATTGCTATGCATCACCATGATCTTGCGTGTGCGTAGGAATTTTTTTTGAAATTACCACGTTCCCCAACAGTGGCATCCATGCCAGGTTTTATGTGTTGATGTTATATGCACGAGTAGAACACAAGTGAGTTGTGGGCGATATAAGTCATATTGCTTACCAGCATGTCATACTTTGGTTCAGCGGTATTGTTGGACGAAGCGGCCCGGACCGACATTACACGTACGCTTACGCGAGACCGGTTCTCCCGATGTGCTTTGCACAAAGGTGGCTAGCGGGTGACAGTTTCTCCAACTTTAGTTGAACCGAGTGTGGCTACGCCCGGTCCTTGCGAAGGTTAAGACAGGACCAACTTGACAAACTATCGTTGTGGTTTTGATATGTAGGTAAGATTGGTTCTTGCTTAAGCCCGTAGCAGCCACGTAAAACTTGCAACAACAAAGTAGAGGACGTCTAACTTGTTTTTGCAGGGCATGTTGTGATGTGATATGGTCAAGACATGATACTAAATTTTATTGTATGAGATGATCATGTTTTGTAACCAAGTTATCAGCAACTGGCAGGAGCCATATGGTTGTCGCTTTATTGTATGCAATGCAATTGCGCTGTAATGCTTTACTTTATCACTAAGCGGTAGCGATAGTCGTGGAAGCATAAGATTGGCGAGACGACAACGATGCTACGATGGTGATCAAGGTGTCGCGCCGGTGACGATGGTGATCACGACGGTGCTTCGAAGATGGAGATCACAAGCACAAGATGATGATGGCCATATCATATCACTTATATTGATTGCATGTGATGTTTATCTTTTATGCATCTTATCTTGCTTTGATTGACGGTAGCATTTTAAAATGATCTCTCACTAATTATCAAGAAGTGTTCTCCCTGAGTATGCACCGTCGCGAAAGTTCTTCGTGCTGAGACACCACGTGATGATCGGGTGTGATAGGCTCTACATTCAAATACAACGGGTGCAAAACAGTTGCACATGCAGAATACTCGGGTTATACTTGACGAGCCAAGCATATACAGATATGGCCTCGGAACACGGAGACCGAAAGGTCGAGCATGAATCATATAGTAGATATGATCAACATAGCGATGTTCACCAATGAAACTACTCCATCTCACGTGATGATCGGACATGGTTTAGTTGATTTGGATCACGTAATCACTTAGAGGATTAGAGGGATGTCTATCTAAGTGGGAGTTCTTTAGTAATATGATTAATTGAACCTAAATTTATCATGAACTTAGTACCTGATAGTATCTTGCTTGTTTATGTTTGATTGTAGATAGATGGCCCGTGCTGTTGTTCCGTTGAATTTTAATGCGTTCCTTGAGAAAGCAAAGTTGAAAGATGATGGTAGCAATTACACGGACTGGGTCCGTAACTTGTGGATTATCTGTAACATCCCAAATTTTCAATTTGGAATGTTATACATTAGATCATCATGCATATCATATTTTATTTGCTTTGGGTTTTGATCCTAGAAAATTCTAAGCAACTCAAGGACCCACGGAGAGAGTTGGGGATTTCGTTATTTTCATATTTGAGTTTTTCTCAAATTTTGAGAATAGGATCATTTGATTTTATTTATTTTATCATCAATTATTTCTATTACAAAAATATGAGAGAGGGAATAAAATGACTTTCCCAAAATATAGAAATATTGAGGATTTAATAAAAAAATCAAATAGTTTTATTTTGGAGTTTTTTTGTTGTTTTTATTTGAATTAGGAAAAATGCGCGTTTTTCAAAATTGCATTTAGGGCCCAAATAAATGTTCACTTTGTCGGGCTTGATTTTAGAAGCCCGGGAAAATTTATTTCGGGATCTTTGGAGTCCGTTTGGTATTTCTTTTTATTTTTTTCTTCTGAGCGAAAAAAACACAACCGACTTCGGGCCGTAACCGGCCAGAACTCTGCCGGCCGGGGGGCTTTATAAGCCGTGCCTCGGGCCCGAGCCAGCCCACCAGCAGTCGCCGCCTGAACCCTAACCCTAGCCGCCAGCCGCCGCCGCGCTGCGCCTCCGCCGATCCGCCGGAGCCGCGCGTCGCCCGAGATTCGCCGCACCTTGAAATCCGTGCTGTTTAAAAAAAATTCCATTCGTCGTTTTTCTTTTTCGTCGGATTTTTCCGCGGTTATTTTCTGATCGCGATTTCTGATCCGATTTTCGTTTTAGTTTTTCTTTTCGCTCGTTTATCGGAATCAGGCGATTCAAGCGCCTGGAGTTTCGTCTCGAAACCCTCTATCCGAATAATCAACTTAAACAAGTTTTTTCTACTATAAAATTTGACTTAGGTTCAGATTACTAGAACGAAGTTGTTTTCTTTCGCCGTTTGACTTTCTTTGCTTCGTTCGATTTGATTCTTTTTGCCAACCGGAGTTTTTAAGTTGAACCTTCTGGTTAGATCTCTTATTTGAGTTTTACCTGTGCATTAGATGAGTACTTATTGTATGCTTGTTTGTTTGCCTGCGATAGAGTACCCGAAGTGCGCTGCCTGTTACTTCGAATCGTTAGGTTTCACGGATCATCAGCAAGGCAAGTAACACTTTGATCATACCTTTTCTACAATCCAGTTTTTTTTGCATTAGATCAATCTTCACACGTTGCATGATTAGGATCTAATTAAATTGTGGGATGGGAAGTAGATGAGGTAGTACCTATTACCTGTTTATTATCAAACCTTTGGGAGTTACTTCTACGTTTGCTTATTATGCCATGCTATGCTAGTAGATGTGGATTGGGTGAGTGAAATCCATGACAGATGTGAGATTGATAATTAATGGTTTATCTAAGGTGGCAACTTAAACACACATTTGGGTGGATTGAGGCACCTGGGTATTCCAGGACCTGCCTGTTTTCTTTTGGACCGCCACCCAGGCTCAAAGGGATCATGAGATTTTTCAAACTAGAAACTTCCGTGTGCAGCCACAAGCCATTATCGGCTCTGGCATAGTTGATTAAGTCGTGCGAACTCTTACAGGGTAGACTAGCATATGTAGGGGAAAGTAGGTGTACCGGTCTATCCATCGTAAGGTGCTAGCGCTTCTGAAAGACTGTGTCTCGGCCATCCGTTTCTCAAACATCATGTAGTGCGAGAAATCCAACGGAGGCGATCGAGTCTTGTGGGGAAAAGTGCGCAAACCTCTGCAGAGTGTAACAAACTAATCATGATTAGCCGTGTCCCCGGTTATGGACATCTTGAGTATCTAGTATCTGGATTATCATGTGAATCTCAACATGTTACTCTAAAATTAATGTTGTTGGGTTAATGATGATGCTTAATTGGGATTGAGAATGCTGTCAACCATTCTCAATGTTTAACAACCACCATGATAGTAATTAAATTTATTCCTTTTGAAGTAGGGAAAAATTGGCTTTATGCAAAACTGTAACCATAGAGCTTTCCACCAGCCAAATATGCATATAGTATAGCTGTTTCATTCCATTACTCTCTATGTGTTACCTTGCCAGCATATTCCATGTGCTGACCCGTTTTCGGGCTGCAACGTTAATGTTGCAGACTTTTCAGACGACGATTAAGGAGTTTTTAGGTCGTGGTTCTATACTCAGTGATGCCGTTGGAGTTGATGGACTCACTTATCTTCCAAGCCTTCCGCTGTTATCGTAATTATATGGCCTTAAGCCATATTTATTGTAATAAGTTCTCTGTTGAGACACTCGATGTAATAAGTGTGTGATTGCTACTCTGCTATAAATCCTCCGATTACTGTGTGGTGTCAGCATTACTGATCCAGGGATGACACCGGAGCACAGAGATCAGACTGTTTGAGGTCTGGTCGCTACATTATCCTCATTGCTGCATAGAAGAATTACGTCCTGGAAGCACCGCTGGGTGCCAGGCCTGCTGCTGGAGCAACACCAGATGTTATGAACGTCTGGCAGAGCAAAGCTGATGACTACTCGATAGTTCAGTGTGCCATGCTTTACGGCTTAGAATCGGGACTTCAACGATGTTTTGAACGTCATGGAGCATATGAGATGTTCCAGGAGTTGAAGTTAATATTTCAAGCAAATGCCCGGATTGAGAGATATGAAGTCTCCAATAAGTTCTATAGCTGCAAGATGGAGGAGAACAGTTCTGTCAGTGAGCATATACTCAAAATGTCTGGGTATAATAATCACTTGATTCAATTGGGAGTTAATCTTCCAGACGATTGCGTCATTGACAGAATTCTCCAATCACTGCCACCAAGCTACAAGAGCTTCGTGATGAACTATAATATGCAAGGGATGAATAAGACTATTCCCGAGCTCTTCGCAATGCTGAAAGCTGCGGAGGTAGAAATCAAGAAGGAGCATCAAGTGTTGATGGTCAATAAGACCACTAGTTTCAAGAAAAAGGGCAAAGGGAAGAAGAAGGGGAACTTCAAAAAGAATAGCAAGCAAGTTGCTACTCAAGAGAAGAAACCCAAACCTGGACCTAAGCCTGAAACTGAGTGCTTCTACTTCAAGCAGACTGGTCACTGGAAGCGGAACTGCCCCAAGTATTTGGCGGATAAGAAGGATGGCAAGGTAAACAAAGGTATATGCGATATACATATTATTGATGTGTACCTTACTAATGCTCGCAGTAGCACCTGGGTATTTGATACTAGTTCTGTTGCTAACAGTTGCAACTCGAAACAGGGACTACGGATTAAGCGAAGATTGGCTAAGGACGAGGTGACGATGCGCGTAGGAAATGGTTCCAAAGTCGATGTGAACGCGGTCGGCACGCTACCTCCACATCTACCTTCGGGATTAGTATTAGACCTAAATAATTGTTATTTGGTGCCAGCGTTGAGCATGAACATTATATCTGGATCTTGTTTGATGCGAGACGGTTATTCATTTAAATCAGAGAATAATGGTTGTTCTATTTATATGAGTAATATCTTTTATGGTCATGCACCCTTAAAGAGTGGTCCATTCTTATTAAATCTCGATAGTAGTGACACACATATTCATAATGTTGAAGCCAAAAGATGCAGAGTTGATAATGATAGTGCAACTTATTTGTGGCACTGCCGTTTGGGTCATATCGGTGTAAAGCGCATGAAGAAACTCCATACTGATGGGCTTTTGGAACCACTTGATTATGAATCACTTGGTACTTGCGAACCGTGCCTTATGGGTAAGATGACAAAAACACCGTTCTCCGGTACTATGGAGAGAGCAACATATTTGTTGGAAATCATACATACAGATGTATGTGGTCCGATGAATGTTGAGGCTCGTGGCGGATATCGTTATTTTCCCACCTTCACAGATGACTTAAGCAGATATGGGTATATCTACTTAATGAAACATAAGTCTGAAACATTTGAAAAGTTCAAAGAATTTCAGAGTGAAGTTGAAAATCATCGTAACAAGAAAATAAAATTCCTGCGATCTGATCATGGAGGAGAATATTTGAGTTACGAGTTTGGTGTACATTTGAAACAATGCGGAATAGTTTCGCAACTCACGCCACCCAGAACACCACAGCGTAATGGTGTGTCCGAACTTCGTAATCGTACTTTACTAGATATGGTGCGATCTATGATGTCTCTTACTGATTTACCGCTATCGTTTTGGGGTTATGCTTTAGAGACGGCCGCATTCACGTTAAATAGGGCACCATCAAAATCCGTTGAGACGACATCTTATGAACTATGGTTTGGCAAGAAACCAAAGTTGTCGTTTCTGAAAGTTTGGGGTTGCGATGCTTATGTGAAAAAGCTTCAACCTGATAAGCTCGAACCCAAATCGGAGAAATGTGTCTTCATAGGATATCCAAAGGAAACTATTGGATACACCTTCTATCACAGATACGAAGGCAAAACTTTTGTTGCTAAATTCGTAAACTTTCTAGAGAAGGAGTTTCTGTCGAAAGAAGTGAGTGGGAGGAAAGTAGAACTTGATGAGGTAACTGTACCTGCTCCCTTACTGGAAAGTAGTACATCATAGAAACCAGTTTCTGTGACACCTACACCAATTAGTGAGGAAGCTAATGATGATGATCATGAAGCTTCAGAACAAGATACTACTGAACCTCGTAGATCAACCAGAGTAAGATCCGCACCAGAGTGGTACGGTAATCCTGTTCTGGAAGTCACACTACTAGATCATGATGAACCTACGAACTATGGAGAAGCGATGGTGAGCCCAGATTCCGCAAAATGGCTTGAAGCCATGAAATCTGAGATGGGATCCATGTATGAGAACAAAGTATGGACTTTGGTTGACTTGCCCAATGATCGGCAAGCAATTGAGAATAAATGGATCTTTAAGAAGAAGACTGACGCTGACGGTAATGTTACTGTCTACAAAGCTCGACTTGTCGCAAAAGGTTTTCGACAAGTTCAAGGGATTGACTACGATGAGACCTTCTCACCCGTAGCGATGCTTAAGTCTGTCCGAATCATGTTAGCAATTGCCGCATTTTATGATTATGAAATTTGGCAGATGGATGTCAAAACCGCATTCCTGAATGGATTTCTGTAAGAAGAGTTGTATATGATGCAGCCGGAAGGTTTTGTCGATCCAAAGGGAGCTAACAAAGTGTGCAAGCTCCAGCGATCCATTTATGGACTGGTGCAAGCCTCTCGGAGTTGGAATAAACGCTTTGATAGTGTGATCAAAGCATTTGGTTTTGTACAGACTTTTGGAGAAGCCTGTATTTACAAGAAAGTGAGTGGGAGCTCTGTAGCATTTCTGATATTATATGTAGATGACATATTACTAATCGGAAATGATATAGAATTTCTGGATAGCATAAAGGGATACTTGAATAAGAGTTTTTCAATGAAAGACCTCGGTGAAGCTGCTTACATATTGGGCATTAAGATCTATAGAGACAGATCAAGACGCTTAATTGGACTTTCACAAAGCACATACCTTGACAAAGTTTTGAAAAAGTTCAAAATGGATCAAGCAAAGAAAGGATTCTTGCCTGTGTTACAAGGTGTGAAATTGAGTAAGACTCAATGCCCGACCAATGCAGAAGATAGAGAGAAAATGAAAGATGTTCCCTATGCTTCAGCCATAGGCTCTATCATGTATGCAATGCTGTGTACCAGACCTGATGTGTGTCTTGCTATAAGTCTAGCAGGGAGGTACCAAAGTAATCCAGGAGTGGATCACTGGACAGCGGTCAAGAACATCCTGAAATACCTGAAAAGGACTAAGGATATGTTTCTCATATATGGAGGTGACAAAGAGCTCATCGTAAATGGTTACGTTGATGCAAGCTTTGACACTGATCCGGACGATTCTAAATCGCAAACCAGATACGTGTTTACATTAAATGGTGGAGCTGTCAGTTGGTGCAGTTCTAAACAAAGCGTTGTGGCAGGATCTACATGTGAAGCGGAGTACATAGCTGCTTTAGAAGCAGCAAATGAAGGAGTCTGGATGAAGGAGTTCATATCCGATCTAGGTGTCATACCTAGTGCATCGGGTCCAATGAAATCTTTTGTGACAATACTGGTGCAATTGCCTTGGCAAAGGAATCCAGATTTCACAAGAGAACCAAGCACATCAAGAGACGCTTCAATTCCATCCGGGATCTAGTCTAGGTGGGAGATATAGAGATTTGCAAGATACATATGGATCTGAATATAGCAGACCCGTTGACTAAGCCTCTTCCACGAGCAAAACATGATCAGCACCA
Organism: Triticum urartu; assembly: GCF_003073215.2. Lineage (NCBI taxonomy): Eukaryota > Viridiplantae > Streptophyta > Magnoliopsida > Poales > Poaceae > Triticum > Triticum urartu. Next base: position 269,838,015 of record NC_053028.1, read on the forward strand.
AAGCTCCATGTGTGTTAGAATCATTACAGTGTAATCTAGATTATTGACTCTAGTGCAAGTGGGAGACTGAAGGAAATATGCCCTAGAGGCAATAATAATGTTATTATTTATTTCCTTATATCATGATAAATGTTTATTATTCATGCTAGAATTGTATTATCCGGAAACATAATACTTGTGTGAATACATAGACAAACCAAACGTCACTAGTATGCCTCTACTTGACTAGCTCATTAATCAAAGATGGTTATGTTTCCTAACCATAGACATGTGTTGTCATTTGATTAATGGGATCACATTATTAGGAGAATGATGTGATTGACATGACCCATTTCATTAGCTTAGCACCCGATCGTTTAGTATGTTGCTATTGCTTTCTTCATGACTTATACATGTTCCTATGACTATGAGATTATGCAACTCCCGTTTGCTGGAGGAACACTTTGTGTGCTACCAAACGTCACAACGTAACTGGGTGATTATAAAGGAGCTCTACAGGTGTCTCCAAAGGTAAATGTTGGGTTGGCGTATTTCGACATTAGGATTTGTCACTCCGATTATTGGAGAGGTATCTTTGGGCCCTCTCGGTAATGCACATCACATAAGCCTTGCAAGCATTGCAACTAATGAGTTAGTTGCGAGATGATGTATTACGAAACGAGTAAAGAGACTTGCTGGTAACGAGATTGAATTAGGTATTGAGATACCGACGATCGAATCTCGGGCAAGTAACATACCGATGACAAAGGGAACAACGTATGTTGTTATGCGGTCTGACTGATAAAGATCTTCGTAGAATATGTAGGAGCCAATATGAGCATCCAGGTTCCGCTATTGGTTATTGACCGGAGACGTGTCTCGGTCATGTCTGCATTGTTCTCGAACCCGTAGGGTCCGCACGCTTAAGGTTTCGATGACAGTTATATTATGAGTTTATGAGTTTTGATGTACCAAAGTCAGTTCGGAGTCCCGGATGTGATCATGGACATAACGAGGAGTCTCGAAATGGTCGAGACATAAAGATTGATATATTGGACGGCTATATTCGGACACCGGAAGTGTTCCGGGTGATTTCGGAGAAAACCGGAGAGCCGGAGGGTTACCGGAACCCTGCCGGGAGAAGTAATTGGCCATATGGGCCTTAGTGGAGAGAGAGAAGGGCAGCCAGGGTGTAACACCCTCGATGCGACTATATCTCCCACGTGTCGAGGCACGACTTAGAGGCATAATCGCATTGAAGGCATGTGTCGCAAGTTAGGCAATCTTCACAACATCCCATGTAATATAAATAATAAAGGGGAGATAACATAGTTGGCTTACACTCGCCACGTCAATCAAGTACATAAATAACATTACATCATCCAAACACTCATGGCCCGACTACGGCGCTAAAATAAAAGAGAACCCAACATACGACAACGGTCCCGTTCACCCCCAACTGGGCACCACTACTGATCATCAGGAAAGGAAACATAGTAACGTTGACAGTCTTCGTCGAACTCCCACTTGAGCTCGTACGCGTCTCCTGGAGCGGAATCATCAGGCCCTGCATCTGGTGTAATAGTAATCTGTGAGCCACAGGGACTCAGCAATCTCGCACCCTCGCGATCAAGACTATTTAAGCTTATAGGTAAGGCAAGGTAAATATAGGTGGAGCTGTAGCAAGTGACAAGCATATATGGTGGCTAACTTATTCGCAAAAGAGAGCGAGAAGAGGAGGCAAAGCGCGAGCGAGAAACTAGAGAACAACCTGCGCAAACATTACTCCAACACCATGTCCACTTTCCGGACTCCGCCGAGAAGAGGCCATCAGGGTAACACACTCGGTTGATTCATTTTAATTAAGTTAAGGTTCAAGTTATCTACAACCGAACATTAACAAATTCCCATGTGCCCATAACCGCAGGCACGACTTTCGGAAGTTCAAATCCCTGCAGGGGAGTCCCTTGCCTGCACAGTTGTCAGAGTTGACTGGATCCTCAAAAGCAAACTCAACGGGCTCCTCGTTAGCGAACTCGTCTCCCGGCTCTACCCAAACAAGACAAACAAGCAACAAGGATACAATCAACCACGTGCAAGGATCAAGCGATATGATGCAATGATGATATGCTATGCGGATGCGATGCGGGATGCAAAACGCAAGATATGACAGGAAATGCATGAACCTGGCCTCAACTTGGAAAACCAAGTGTGCCACTGGAAAGATGAGATGAAATCGCTTGAAAACGATATAAAGAACGCCGGAATCGGAGTTACGGTTTGGAAATGGCAAGCGATTCAAAAATGACACCGGTCTGCGATTTACAGCAAGTAGGCATCTAAATGCAATGAGATGAACATGCTACAGCACCAAACATGACAAAAAATACATGGCAGGGATGCACACAAAAGATGCTTAACAAAAGTCTAGCACTGAGCTACGGCCAATTCATCCATTAACAGGTTCAAACAAGCATGGCAAAAATGCATATGACAAACAGATCTCAGACTTAGTGAAATTAACACTTGTCTGGAATTTCAGATCAGGTAGCCCTCTTTGGAGCATGAAAACTACATGCTACAGGACCTGAACATGGCAAAGTAAAGCATGGCATGGAGCTACTCAAAGAGCTTAACAAAAGTCCCTTAGTGACCTTGAGCCAAAAGGGATCAGAAAATACAATTGCAAGCATGTGAACATAGCAAAAACATAATCAGTTTTCAGACTTAGTGAAAACTGGCACATGCTGAAATATAACTCAAGTAGGCATGTTTACGAGCTCGATGCACTCACTTAGTGCAAGTCATGGCAAGACAAGCATACACCCATCAAGAAGGCACAAAATGCAAGCTAGACATGGCAAGAACAATAGCATAGCATGCACGGATCAACTACAACATCATCGGCAAAATTGCAAACAAGTTGACAATCTGCCCAGATTCACAAAGTAGCAAAAGTAGAGCTCGATTGACTCAAGCTAGGGTGCTCCATAATTGCAAACAAAGACATGGATGGATAGAGCACTACAATATTAACAAAACATCTTACTGATCATCCTCAAAAGAGGCACGGATCACTAGGAAACAACAAGAACATATGGCATCATGAGATAAACAGCTCCAGGACTTAGTGAAATCACTAAGTCCCTGAAAACAGAATTATCAAGTGCACCACTTTGCAAGCTTGCACAAGTCACTACACACATCACAAAAATACATGGGTTGCACCTCTGGAAAGATGGCAAAACCCTTAACAAAACATATGTAGAACTCATGGGCATAGCATGCACACATTAATCATGGCAAAAATGACAAAAGTGCTAAACGGAGTAGCAGATCTGACAATTAACTCAAGTAGCCCTCTTCTAACAGCATTTCGGGCATCAAGATGAGCTCAAATGAAAATGATGCAATGGAATGAAATGATGTATTCTCTGAGATGAACATTTTGATATGCTATATGCATGAATCGGAGCTACGGATACAAAGTTACAGGGCTACGAACATGTGCATATGGACTGAGAATATCAGGGGCCGGCGCGCACTGTTCACACCGGAGTTCGTCGCCGACGTCACCGGAGTGGAGAGGAGAGGCCGGGCCGGGGACGGCGGTTGCGGCGGCGGCCCGGAGAGGCGGCGGCGGAGGCGGCGGCGCGGGGCGGCGGCGGCGGCGCGCGGCCGGGGGCGGCGCGACGGCGCGGCGTGGGGCGGCGGCGGCGCGAGGCGGCGGCGCGCAGGCCGGGAGGGCGGCGCGGCGGCGGCCGGGAGGTGGCGGCGCGGCGGCTCGGGCCGCGGGGGCCCTCCCTGGGCCTGGCGGGCCGCGGCGGCGGGGACGGCGGCTGTGGCCACGTGGCGGCGCGGGAGAGGCTGGGCGCGGTGGAGCGACGCTCCGGTCCGTCCCGGACACGTCCGGCGGCGGCGGTGGATGGATCTAGGGTTAGGGGGAAGAGTGGAACCGCGAATTTGAAGGAGGGGTCTATATATAGGCATAGAGGGAGCTAGGAGAGTCCAAATGAGGTGCGGTTTTCGGCCACGCGATCGTGATCGAACGATCTAGATGATGGAGCAGAGTTAGGTGGGTTTTGGGCCAAATTGGAGGGGTGTTGGGCTGCAACACACACGAGGCCTTTTCGGTCCCTCGGTTAACCGTTGGAGTATCAAACGAAGTCCAAATGGTACGAAACTTGACAGGCGGTCTACCGGTAGTAAACCAAGGCCGCTTGGCAAGTCTCGGTCCAATCCGGAAATGTTTAATCCCCACACACGAAAGAAAGCTAGAAATGACCACCGGAGGAGAACGAAGCGCCGGAATGCAAAACGGACAACGGGAAAAATGCTCGAATGCTGAGACGAGCACGTATGCAAATGCAATGCACATGATGACATAACCCGAGGAAATAAATATAACTTAACGCCGGAAACGGCAAGAGTTGGAGTACAAATAGGGAAAGTTATATCCGGGGTGTTACAACACTCCACCAATACGAAAGGATCTCGTCCCGAGATCTAGGACTGAAAGAACGCTGGGTACTCAGAACGGAGGTGATCCTCGCGTTCCCAGGTAGCTTCACGGTCGGAATGGTGTGACCACTTGACTTTGAGAAATTTGATTGACTTGTTGCGAGTCTTGCGTTCAGTCTCTTCAAGAATAGCAACTGGGTGCTCACGATAAGAGAGATCTTCTTGGAGCTCAATGTCCTCGAAGTTGACGGTGCGGTCAGGAGTCTTGAAGCACTTTCGAAGCTGAGAGACATGGAACACATCATGAACATTTGCAAAGTTTGAAGCAAGCTCGAGTTGATAGGCGAGGTCGCCTCTCTTGCTGACAATCTTGAAAGGTCCCACGTATCTGGGGGCAAGCTTCCCTTTGATACCAAAGCGACGAGTACCTTTCATAGGAGAGACGCGGAGGTAAACATGATCTCCGATCTCGAAAGCCAAATCACGGTGCTTACTATCATAGTAGCTCTTCTGGCGGGATTGGGCTGCTTTGAGGTTATCACGAATGAATTTGCACATTTCTTCTGCCTCTGTGATTAAGTCATTACCCAAAAGCTGACGTTCACCGGTTTCAGACCAGTTGAGAGGGGTACGGCACTTCCTGCCATATAGAATTTCAAATGGGCCTTGCCCGAACTTGCTTGAAAACTGTTGTTGTAGGAGAATTCAGCATAAGGAAGACAATCCTCCCACTTCATGCCGAAGGAGATTACACAAGCCCTGAGCATATCTTCAAGAATCTGGTTGACACGCTCGACTTGACCGCTAGTTTGAGGATGGAAAGCTGTGCTGAAGCGGATGTTGGTGCCCATGGCCTTCTGAAAAGAATCCCAAAACTTCAAGGTAAAGATGCTGCCACGGTCTGAAGAGATCACTTGTGGAATACCGTGCAGAGAGATAATTCGAGAGGTATAGAGTTCCTCCAATTAAGCTGCAGTGATCGACTCTTTGATAGGCAGAAAGTGAGCCACTTTGGTGAGTTTGTCGATGACAACGAATGTAGCATCATTGCCACGCTTGGACTTTGGAAACCCAGTCACGAAGTCCATATCAATGTGGTCAAACTTCCATTCTGGAATGGCGAGAGGTTGGAGGAGACCTGCTGGCCTTTGGTGTTCTGCCTTCACTCTTCTGCAGACATCACATTCATTCACGAATTGAGCAATCTCGCGCTTCATTCGAGTCCACCAATAAGCTTGCTTGAGGTCCTGATACATCTTCGTGCTCCCAGGGTGGATGGAGAGGAGAGAATTGTGAGCCTCGTTCATGATCACTTTACGGAGGTCACCTTTGGGTACAACAATACGATCCTCGAATTAGAGAGTGTCCTTGTCATCAAGGCGGTAGCACTTGTACTTGGACTGACTCTTGGCAATCCCAATCTTCACCTTTTTCACCATAGCATCAAGAAACTGGGCTTGGCGAATCTGGTCTTCCAAGGTAGGACAAACTTGAAGGTTGGCGAGGAAACCTTGAGGAACAATTTGCAGATTAAGTTTGCGGAAAGCTTCACAAAGCTCGGGTTGATAAGCCTTAAGAATCAGACTGTTGCAGTAAGCTTTCCTGCTCAATGCGTCAGCAATCACATTAGCCTTGCCTGGAGTATACTCGATACTCGGATTATACTCTTGAATCATTTCGACCTATCGAGTTTTCCTGAGGTTGAGATTAGGCTGAGTGAAGATGTACTTGAGACTCTTGTGATCAGTGAAAATGTCCACTTTTCTTCCCAATAGAAGATGTCTCCAAGTCAACAGAGCATGCACAACCGCCGCCAACTCGAGATCATGAGTGGGGTAGTTCTTCTCATTAGACTTCAACTGGCGAGATGTATAAGCAACAACTTTCTTCTCTTGCATCAATACTGCGCCAAGACCTTGGAGAGAGGCATCACAAAAGACCTCGTACGGCTTGGATTCATCAGGCGGAGTCAGACTGGAGCAGTGATCAATTTCTCTTTCAAAGTGTTGAAAGCAATATCACACTCCGGAGACCAAACGTACTTGACGTGCTTCTGAAGAAGATTCGAGAGAGGCTTCGCGATCTTAGAAAAGTTTTCAACGAATCTTCGGCAATAGCTTGCGAGACCGAGGAAGCTACGGAGTTGCTTCACGTTCTGAGGAGGTTCCCAATTCACAATTCCAGACACCTTCTTAGGATTCACGGCAATGCCCTTGGCAGAGATGATATGACCAAGATAAAGAACCTCATCGAGCCAAAATTCACACTTGGAGAACTTGGCGTAGAACTTGTGTTCCCTGAGCTTATCGAGAACCAAACGCAAATGCTTGGCATGATCTTCCTTGTTCTTCGAGAAAACCAGAATGTCATCGAGATAGACCAAAACGAAGTCATTGGTGTAGGCGTTGAAGATGAAGTTCATCATGCGAGAGAACGTCGGAGGAGCGTTGACGAGGCCAAAAGACATGACAGTGTATTCATATGAACCAAAGCTTGTCCTGAAAGCCATCTTGGGAATATCTTGCTCACGAATACGAATCTGATGATAGCCCATACGGAGATCAAGCTTGGAGAATACTCGAGCACCTTTGAGTTGTTCGAACAGCTCATTGATGTTGGGAAGTGGATATTTGTTCTTGATAGTCTTCTTGTTCACTGGACGGTAATCAACACAAAGTCGGTCCGTTCCATCCTTCTTCACAAAAAGAACACCACAACCCCACGGAGAAGAACTAGGCCGGATGAGACCCATTTTCTCTTGAATATCGAGTTGCTTCTTCAGCTCCTTCAACTCTTCAGGTCCGAGCTTGTAAGGACGTTTGCACACAGGTTCCGTGCCAGGCTCAAGATCAATAACGAATTCAACTGGCCGGTGCGGAGGCATTCCTAGAAGCTCTTCTGGAAAAACGTCTTGATATTCGCAAACGACTGGAATTTGCGAGATAGCGTCCAATTCACCCTTCTCATTGAGAGAAAACAGACGGATGGTATTATCCCGAGCGGCAAAGACAATTACATCCTCAGACGAATGAGTCAATTGAATCCGCCTGGCTGCACAATCAAGCTGAGCCTTGTGCTTAGAAAGCCAATCCATCCCGAGAATAAGATCAATATCCGAGTTACCAAGAACTGTTGGGGAAGCCAAGAACTTGTAGTCACCCAAAGTGATAGTAACATCCGGAACGATGGAGTTAGCATGCATGCGCTTACCGGGAGAGACAACTGCTAAAGGACTAGGCAAAACTTGCGAAACCAATTCATGCCTATTTGAACGGTCTCGAGATGAAGCAATGCGATGCACCAGTGTCAAAAAGAACTTTTGCAGGGACATCGTTAACAGGAAGGTTACCCATGATCACATCTGACGAATCCTCTGCCTGAGCTGCATTCATCAAGTTGACCTTGGCGTGCTTGGGGTTATGCTTGACCATAGCTGTACTTGCCGATCTGACAGGAGGAGGAGGAAGACGCCTCTGGTTGAAACACTTGTTGGCATAGTGACCCTTCTGTTGGCACTTGTTGCACGTGACCTCTGAAAGTGGACGGTGATACGGAGCACTCGATCTTGGAGCTTGAGACGAAGTCTTGTTCTGAAAGCCAGGGTTGGGTGGGTGGGAAGAACCACTGCCACCTTTGCTCTTCTGCTGATACGACTGACGGAACAGAGGAGGAGGAAGCCAATACTTCTACTCCTTGGCCACTTGAGTAGAGGAAGAAGGAGTAACATCTCTGACTCGCTTCTTGGAAGCATCACACCTCAACTGAGCAGCCTCTTGCTTCAGTGCCATGTTGTAGAACTCATCGTATCTCAAGGGCTCGAAGAGAACAAGAGCTAGCTGGATTTCTTCTCTGAGACCACCCCTGAACTGGTATATCATGCTCTTCTTATCAGGGACGTCTTGCTTGGCAAAGCGGGCGAGCTTCTGGAACAACTTGTTGTAGTCATAGACAGACAAAGAGCCTTGCTTCAGATTGCGGAATTCCTCACGCTTGCTTTCAACCACGCTCTGGGGAATATGATGAGCTCGGAAATCTCGATGTAAATCATCCCAAGTGATAACACGTCCACCTCGGGAATCCTTGTACTGCTGGAACCATTCTGCAGCTTGATCTTTGAGTTGGAAGGAAGCGAACTTGACAAAGTCCTCAGGCCTGACGTTACTGCACTCGAAATGCTTACACAGATCCACAAGCCAATCGTCAGCATCAGTTGCCTCAACACAATTGCTGAAAGTCTTTGGCCCGTTAGCAAGGAACTAGTTGAGTGTAGCAAAGTGATTCTGATTGCTTCCTTGATTCCCTTGGTTGCCTTGATTGCGCTCTTGAAGAATTTGCATGATCAGCTGTGTGTTTGCATTGGTTGCGGCCATCACAGCTTGCCATGCCTCTAGAGGAGGTGGAGGTGGTGGCGGATCAGGATTCGGAGTCGTGCGCGTTGGAGGAGCCATCCTGAAGAGGTTGACCACCATTAGCACATTGATAGACAAATATTGAAGCTGAATCCAACGGAATGAAAATTGCAACATATAGTCTTCACATCCGAACAAAATGAACGAATGCATTCCTCTTGAAATGGTCACATATCCATAAATTGAGAAGCCACGTAGAATTAAGGTAGATAAATAATTCAACAAGGTATGGATCAAGAACGAATAATCGGTAAGAAATCCCAATCTCAAACCAATATCCGTGGAAGAAGAACTAGAGCTACTAGAATTCCCACCTATGAAACTCCCAAACCTTTCCGGTTATGCAATCAGGTGTTGGGGAAACAAGGGAAGCATAATATCTCACCCAAATCTAGCAAATCCTACATCCAGCTGTATCCATCCTTCAACACATAACCAAGAAACCTTCGGAAACCATCTACCTCAACCTTCGAAAAGCATCCGTTATACAAGTTATGGCGATACTCCCGAACTCCCGCCCCAATACTGGGTGGCGTCGAGGTTATCTCACCAACGAACTGCATAAAAGAGATTTTCGATGTCGGCGTACTAGACTCAGGTATTCCAGAACTGCAACGATAAAATTATGATGACAACACCTCAGAGCTCAACTCCCCGGGACACTTCCACTAAACCCCTGACAGGAGGCACCAAGACAATGTTCTCATCATAAAACCATCGGAGCGATTCCAAGATACCCGCGTGATCCTAAAATATTTTTTAGTGAAATTTGAGAAGAGAAGAGTCAAAACTCTACGTCAGGATGCCTTGCCAGAGCGACGAGGAGACTGGGAAGTAAAAAGAATTCCTAAACTCTCCGATATATAATTCCTAAATGACTCAAAACATTTTTTCTAGACACAACTCGGCCGCTAAAAACGATCAAGCAATGGGGCTCCTAAGGTCGGGGAAGGCTCTGATTACCAACTTCTAACACCCTCGATGTGACTATATCTCCCATGTGTCGAGGCACGACTTAGAGGCATAATCGCATTGAAGGCATATGTCGCAAGTTAGGCAATCTTCACAACATCCCATGTAATATAAATAATAAAGGGGAGATAACATAGTTGGCTTACACTCGCCACGTCAATCAAGTACATAAATAACATTACATCATCCAAACACTCATGGCCTGACTACGGCGCCAAAATAAAAGAGAACCCAACATGCGACAACGGTCCTGTTCACCCCAACTGGGCACCACTACTGATCATCGGGAAAGGAAACATAGTAACGTTGAGAGTCTTCGTCGAACTCCCACTTGAGCTCGTACGCCTCTTCTGGAGCGGAATCATCAGGCCCTGCATCTGGTGTAATAGTAATCTGTGAGCCACAGGGACTCAGCAATCTCGCACCCTCGCGATCAAGACTATTTAGGTTTATAGGTAAGGCAAGGTAAATATAGGTGGAGCTGCAGCAAGTGACTAGCATATATGGTGGCTAACTTATTCGCAAAAGAGAGCGAGAAGAGGAGGCAAAGCGCGAGCGAGAAACTAGAGAACAACCTGCGCAAACATTACTCCAACACCGTGTCCACTTCCGGGACTCCGCCGAGAAGAGGCCATCACGGTAACACACTCGGTTGATTCATTTTAATTAAGTTAAGGTTCAAGTTATCTACAACCGGACATTAACAAATTCTCATGTGCCCATAACCGCGGGCACGGCTTTTGAAAGTTCAAATCCCTGCAGGGGAGTCCCAACTTAGCCCATGACAAGCTCTCACGGTCAACGAAGGAATAGACCTCCTCCCAAGACGTTCCGATCAGACTCGGTATCTCGGTAATTCAAGACACTTCGATAGGTTAAAACAAGACCAGCAACACCGCCTGAATGTGCCGACAAATCCCGATAGGAGCTGCACATATCTCTTTCTCAGGGCACACTCATATTGTCCTAGGTACGGGTAGGCCAGCCCAGAGTTGCCCCTGGTGGCCACCGGTAGCTGACAGGTGGACCAACACTCAGAGGAGCACTGGCCCGGGGGGGGGGTTAAAATAATGATGACCCTTGAGTCTGCAGAACCCAAGGGAAAGAAAAGGCTAGGTGGCAAATGGTAAAACCAAGGTTGGGCAGTGCTGGAAAAGCTTTAATCAAGGTGAAATATCAAGGGGTTCCCATTATAACCCAACCGCGTAAGGAACGCAAAAATCCGGGAACATAACACCGATATGACGGAAACTAGGGCTGCAAGAGTGGAACAAAAACACTAGGCGAGAGGCCGAGCCTTCCACCCTTTACCAAGTATATAGATGCATTAAGATAACATAGCAATATATTGATATCCCAACAAGTAAATAAATGTTCCAACAAGGAACGGCCTCCAATCTTCACCTGCAACTAGCAACGCTATAAGAGGGGCTAAGCAAAGCGGTAACATAGCCAATCAACGGTTTGCTAGGACAAGGTGGGTTAGAGGTTTGACATGGCAAAATGGGAGGCTTGCAAGCAAGTGGTAGGCATCGTAGCATTGGCATAGCAAAAGAGCGGAGCAAACTAGCATAGCAAAGATAGTAGTGATTTCGAGGGTATGATCATCTTGCCTGCACAGTTGTCAGAGTTGACTGGATCCTCAAAAGCAAACTCAACGGGCTCCTCATTAGCGAACTCGTCTCCCAGGCTCTACGCAAACAAGACAAACAAGCAACAAGGATACAATCAACCACGTGCAAGGATCAAGCGATATGATGCAATGATGATATGCTATGCGGGATGCGATGCGGGATGCAAAATGCAAGATATGACAGGAAATGCATGAACCTGGCCTCAACTTGGAAAACCAAGTGTGCCACTGGAAAGATGAGATGAAATCGCTTGAAAACGATATAAAGAACGCCGGAATCGGAGTTACGGTTTGGAAATGGCAAGCGATTCAAAATGACACCGGTCTGCGATTTACAGCAAGTAGGCATCTAAATGCAATGAGATGAACATGCTACAGCACCCAAACATGACAAAAAATACATGGCAGGGATGCACACAAGATGCTTAACAAAAGTCTAGCACTGAGCTACGGCCAATTATCCATTAACAGTCAATCTGACAAATAACTCAAATAGCCCTCTAATAGCATTTCGGGCCATCAAGATGAGCTCAATGAAAATTATGCAATGGAATGAAATGATGTACTCTCTGAGATGAACATTTTGATATGCTATATGCATGAATCGGAGCTACGGATGCAAAGTTACGGGGCTACGAACATGTGCATATGGACTGAGAATATCAGGGACTTAGTAAAAAAAACAACCCCAGATCTAGGGTTTGACCGGCGCGGAATCCGAGGCGGGGCCGGCGCGCACTGTTCACGCCGGAGTTCGTCGCCGACGTCGCCGGAGTGGAGAGGAGAGGCCGGGCCGGGGCCGGCGGTGGCGGCGCGGAGGCGGCGGCGGGGCGGCGGCGCGAGCGCGCGCGCGGCGGAGGGCGGCGGGCGGCGGCGGCGCGGGCGCGGCGAGCGCGCGCGGCTCGGGCCGCGGGGCCTCCCTGGGCCTGGCGGGCCGCGGCGGCAGGACGGCGGCTGTGCCCATGGCGGCGCGGGAGAGGCTGGGCGGCGGAGCGGACGCGTCCGGTCCGTCCCGGACACGTCCGGCGGCGGTGGATGGATCTAGGGTTAGGGGAAGAGTGGAACCGCGAATTTGAAGGAGGGGTCTATATATAGGCATAGAGGGAGCTAGGAGAGTCCAAATGAGGTGCGGTTTTCGGCCACGCGATCGTGATCGAACGATCTAGATGATGGAGCAGAGTTAGGTGGGTTTTGGGCCAAATTGGAGGGGTGTTGGGCTGCAACACACACGAGGCCTTTTCGGTCCCTCGGTTAACCGTTGGAGTATCAAATGAAGTCCAAATGGTACAAAACTTGACAGGCGGTCTACCAGTAGTAAACCAAGGCCGCTTGGCAAGTCTCGGTCCAATCCGGAAATGTTTAATCCCCACACACGAAAGAAAGCTAGAAATGACCACCGGAGGAGAACGAAGCGCCGGAATGCAAAACGGACAACGGGAAAAATGCTCGAATGCCTGAGACGAGCACGTATGCAAATGCAATGCACATGATGACATGATATGAGATGCATGACAACGATAACAACACACGGAGACAAAACCCGAACCCGAGGAAATAAATATAACTTAACGTCGGAAATGGCAAGAGTTGGAGTACAAATAGGGAAAGTTATATCCGGGGTGTTACACAGGGTGGGCCGCGCGCCTCCTCCCCCCTGGGTTCGAATTGGACTAGGAGAGGGGGGGAGGCGCCCCCCTTTCCTTCTCCTTCCCCACTTCCTTCCCCCTCCTAGCGCGCCAATAGGGGCCGGCCGGCCTCCTCCCCTTGCTCCTTTATATACGGGGGCAGGGGGCACCCCTAGACACACAAGTAGATCCACGTGATCATATTCTTAGCCGTGTGCAGTGCCCCCTTCCACCATAATCCTCGATAATATTGTAGAGGTGCTTAAGCGAAGCCCTACGACGGTAGTACATCAAGATCGTCACCACGCCGTCGTGCTGACGGAACTCTTCCCCGACACTTTGCTGGATCGGAGTCCGGGGATCGTCATCGAGCTGAACGTGTGCTAAAACTCGGAGGTGCCGTAGTTTTGGTGCTTGATCGGTCGGGCTGTGAAGACGTACGACTACATCAACCGCGTTGTGCTAACGCTTCCGCTGTCGGTCTACAAGGGTACGTAGATCACACTCTCCCCTCTCATTGCTATGCATCACCATGATCTTGCGTGTGCGTAGGAATTTTTTTGAAATTACCACGTTCCCCAACAAAAGTGACAAGCATTAAGCATGGCAAAGTTATAGCAACATCAATCTTAGAACATACTGGATACTAGGGATCAGGCCCTAACAAAACTAACTTGATTACATGATGAATCTCATCCAACTCCTCACCGACCAGCGAGCCTACGAAGGAATTACTCACTCCCGGTGGGGGCATCATGGAATTGGCGATGGAGAAGGGTTGGTGATGGCGAAGAACAAAGATACCCCTCTCCGCAGCCCCAAACGGACTCCAGATGTGGCCTCCCGATGAAGAACAGGAGGTGACGGCGGCTCCATCTCGTGGATCGCGATAATTCTTTCTCCCTGAATTTTTTCTCCGAATATGTGATTTTATAGTATCATGGTTGAGGTCTGCGGGGCCACTAGGTGGGTACAACCCACCTGGGCGCGCCAGGAGGGGGGGTGCCCTGGTGGGTTGTGGCCACCTAGGTGCCCCCTCCGGTGGATCTTGGCTCCAGAAATTGTCTTTATTAATAAAGAAATTCCTCGCAAACTTTCGTTCCATTCCGAAAACTTTTATTTCGGCACAAAAACAACACCATGGTAGTTCTGCTAAATATAGCGTCAGTCTGGGGTTAGTTTCATTCAAATCATGCAAATTAGAGTCCAAAACAAGAGGAAAAGCGTTTGGAAACGTAGATACGTTGGAGACATATTAGCTCTCTCTTCATCAAACTTTGCCTTGATCTTCTCAATGTCTTCCAATGATGACTTCAGTCTTAATTCAGCCTTGGCGCGTTGACTTTGCTGGGTCTCCAGACTTTTCTTTAGCTTGGCGATATTTGACTCACCCACACTCATTGCATCTTGCAAAGAGTGCGCATAATGTTAAGATGATTCATTTCACAATCAGCAATAGTATTCAAGTCCTAAGCACATTGCAAGCAATACACTTAGCACTTGGGGGCTAAGGTAAGTCATTTCAATCTATAAGACCCGGCTCATTACTCATATGAGCCGGCCCTTGCGAGCTATGGATTTGGTACTTATCAATGATTATAAGACCCATCTCATCTTATCCAGATGAGCTGGCCCTTGGGAGCTACATGTTCGGTTCTTAGCAATGAATATAAGACCCGGGTCATCTTATTCAGATAAGCCGGCCTTGGAGGCTACATTTTGGAGTTCTTTCACAATTATCAAGCATACTCAATACCATTCCTATACTTAAGACTTGGGGGCTACTATGGATATATATGTGTGTAAGACTAAAGAGAGGGTTGATCTGTTCATACCTCATACTCTTGCTTCATCAATTGGACCAACCCAGCCTCCATGTCCTAGCTGATGGTGATGTCGTCAGTATTAGCAGTGGTAGGGCCCTTGTCAGTGGACTTGGCAGGAGTGGGCGGCTTATGACTTAGCGAGTCTTGATGGGCAGCCAGGTAAATATCAGTGTCCATTGGCTCAAAGACCGCAGAGCCAATTTGCGGTGGTGGGTCATTGACAGGCTCTTCGGGGTCTTGGATGGGGGCCTCAGCAATTTTCGTCCCTTGCTTCTCCGGCTCAGAAACTTCAGGGGCTTTGGAAGAATCGCCCTCCTTCTGCTTCTTACCAGTCTTGGCTTTGGCCCTATGACAAAACTAGCAAAGTTTATGATGATATCACCACAAGTTATTTATCAACAAAGGAAAATATTTACCCCTGGGCAACAATGAAGGCAGGCATTTGGGTTCCACATGAGTCGCCAGATGATGGTGGCGTGATACGTCTTCGTCGTATCTATAATTTTTGAATGATTCATGCCAATATTATACAACTTTCACATATTTTGGCAACTTTTTATATGATTTATTGGACTAACCTATTGATCTAGTGCACAGTGCCAGTTTTTGTTTTTGCATGTTTTTTCGCAGAAAATCAAAATTTACGGAGAATTATTTTCGAATATATGTGATTTTTGGGAGGTGGAATCAACGCAAACGGGGGCCCATAGTGCCCACAACCCACCAGGGCACGCCCAGGTGTCTTATGCTCAACTCGTAGGTCGGTTGGGTCTCTACTTCGGGTGCAAGGAAGCTTATATCTAGAAAAAAATCGTGTTAAAATCTCAACGCAATCGGAGTTACGGATCTCCGGGAATATAACAAACGGTTTTCGGCCAGATCTGGGGGGCACGAAACAGAAGAACACAGAGAGGGAGATCTAATCTCGGAGGGGCTCCCGCCCCTCCACCGCCATGGAGGCCATGGACCAGAGGGGGAACTCTCCTCCCATCTAGGGGGGGGGAGAAGAAGAAGGATGGGAGCTCTCTCCCCCTCTCTCCCGGTGGCGCCGGAGTGCCACGGGGCTAGGATCATAACGACGATCTACATCAACATTCTTTCTACCGTCAACACCAACTCTCTCCCCCTCTATGCAGCGGTGTAACACCCCTTCTCCCCGCTGTAATCTCTACTTAAACATGGTGCTCAACTCCATATATTATTTCCCAATGATCTATGGTTATCCTATGATGTTTGAGTAGATCCATTTTGTCCTGTGGGTTAATCGTGATCTCGGTTGGTATGATTGTATATTTTTATTTATGGTGTTGTCCTATGGTGCCCTCCATCTCGCGCAAATGTGAGGGGTCCCCGCTTTAGGGTGTTGCAATATGTTCATGGTTCGCTTATGGTGGGTTGCGAGAGGTGACAGAAGCTTAAACCCGAGTAAGTGGGGCATGGCGTACGGGAGTAAAGAGGACTTGATACTTAATGCTATGGTTGGGTTTCATGACCTTAATGATCTTTAGTAGTTGTGGATGCTTGCTACAGTTCCAATCATAAGGGCATATGATCCAAGTAGAGAAAGTATTTTAGCTCATGCATCTCCCTGATGTAAAATTGCAAGAATGATTACCGGTACTTGTTATCAATTACCTAGGGACAAATGACTTTCTTGTTGACAAAAGCTATCCATTTTTGTTACCTTACAATTTATTTGTAGTTTTATTCTTGCAAAGTACTCATAGTTTTATCCTTGCAAAATAGTTTCATGCTTGTTTCCGGTAAAGCAAACGTGAAGTGTGCGTAGAGTTGTATCGGTGGTCGATAGAACTTGAGGGAATGTTTGTTCTACCTTTAGCTCCTCATTGGGTTCGACACTCTTATTTATCGAAGAAGGCTACAAACGATCCCCTATACTTGTGGTTTATCATGGAATTCCCTGATAGTTTGGGTTAGAAGGGGTAAGAGGCTGACGCATGAGACTGGCCTTTGGAAGAGAAAGAGTCGGCCTGTGGGGCACCTCATTACGATGCTTGCGAGGAGCTGGTGTATTGGGTAAGCCGGCGACATGATCTTCAGAGCCACCACTCCGGGTCGGGCGCTTTGATTCATCCTGCTGTTTCTTCAAAAGAAAGTTGGGATCCAAATAAGCAAGAGTGTGAAAATCTTACTTTTCGGATGACCCGCCGCATTTTCTTTCTTGGCAAAGGTTCTGAGTCGGAGGAGACAGGAATTACCTCTGCTGCATCGGCATGACTTGTCTCCACTTTGTCCTGAGAGGAATCAACATCAATAAGTTGCATAAAGAAAATGCCAAGGGAGTCAAGTTCTACCTCTGACTCATCTAGCTCAACGAGATCTTGTGCTGATGCTTTCTTGCGGCGATTAGTGCCACGAGACTTAGCGGCCCTAGTCTTCTTGGTGGGCTGGGCGGTGTTTACTTTCTTCCTCCATAAAGGAGAGTCGGCCTATAAAAATATGAACATAAAGTAAAGGTTAAAAGGATATGAAGCACAAGAGATAGATAAACAAGATGAAGGTTTGGATGTTTACAGAAGGAGCCAGGTTAAGAGCGCAGAAAGGGTTCAGACTCGCTTTGGTGCAATTTTCCAGTGACTCCCCGAGCAGCGACTTAACTGTGTCGTTGATTTCTTTATCAGTCTGTCAGGTTTGGTTGAAGCATTGTGGGTCTTTTGTATCGCTGGTATATTGGCACATTAAGCCTCCGCATCGGCTTAGTGGTAAAATCCTCCAGGCAACCCAGCAGCGGACTAGATCAATTCCGCTTAAGCCATTGGCGATCAAAGCATAATGACCGCGTTCTACGGCAGTGATCCGACCTGGAAACACGCCGTTGTTGGTGAGCCGGTAGGGGCAGTAACCCGGTAAGGGATTCTCTCCAGCTGGGGATGTGTCTCTGAAGTAGACCAAGTATAGTTCCAGTCCTTGGGATGGCTAGGCAGTTTGGCAGAAGGAAAGGTTACGTCTCTCCGCCTCTGAACAGAAACACCTCCAAGCTCAAGACTTGGCCCATCTGACATCTTAGTCCGGTGGTTGATGTAAAAGTAATCTCGAAAGAGGTCAACATTGGACTCCTCTTGAAGGTACACTTCGTAGAACAATTGAAAGTGACATAGATTTGAGACATAATTGGGTCCGATGTCTTGGGGGTGAAGGTTGCAAAAGTGCAGAGCATCTCGGAAGAATTTTGAGCCGGGTGGTGAAAAGCCACGGAGAAGGTGATCCACAAAGATGACAACTTCACCATCTTTGGGTTGAGGAGTAGTTTCAGCACCTGGAACCCGCTAGTGGATGACATCTTTGGCTCGTAAGACCCCCCCATGTCCACATATTCATTCAGTGAGAGCTCAAATACGCTAGAAGCAACCCAATCGCATGAACTGGGACCCTTAGTCATGATTGATTGAGTGAAAAGGCTGCAGCCAAGGAGTAAGAGTGTGGCGGGTCAAGATTAAAATTTGAGCAGTTAAAGAGATTATGAGCCACCCTAAATATTGAGTGAAGTAAATATCAAGCTATGAAAGCATGGCGGGTTAAGTTGTGAAAGTATGAGCAGGCAACATGTTGGCGGGTTAATTGAAAGGAGCAATTTTTGAAATTCATTGGCGAGTTATAAATACAGTGTTAAGCCGCCCGCAAGGTGAAGGGCGGGTCAATGTTTATGGATCTAAGGTTGCTGTATTTTTGCTAAGTGTGGAACAAACAGATCTCACAATTTAGAGCTATATTTTCGGTTCTACGGCAGCTAAATGCTAAACCTAACAGGCGGCAGCAGAAGAACTAGCAGACTATATATTCATTCTGAGGAAAAGGGAGATCTATCTAAGATGCGAAATAAGGGTTAAAACTGCTACCACTCTAGTCCTACTCTGTTTTTAGATTGAAATACGACTTCCAGGCAGGGGATGGATGAACTAGGATGAACTTGAATGAACGGGGAGGAACTCTACATACTTGAATGCCCTAATGTGGATCTGGAAAAGGAAAATAATGATACCTG
Source organism: Triticum urartu (assembly GCF_003073215.2). Lineage (NCBI taxonomy): Eukaryota > Viridiplantae > Streptophyta > Magnoliopsida > Poales > Poaceae > Triticum > Triticum urartu. The sequence goes on from NC_053028.1 coordinate 269,856,923, forward strand.
ACGGTGCTGATGAAGAGTGGAGGAGCACCACAGATCTTTGGTCCCAATAGGTCGATGCAGCCGCCTTGATGGAGTGGTCGGCAAGGTTTGCTTGGCGCGGTAGAGCTCCGATCGTAGCTGAGGTCGCGAGGAAGAAGAAGAGGCATAGTGATGCGGAGCATCCTACGGACATCACCATGTCAATAGTCCATTCGGCAAGTGACACGTGCAACATCTACTTCACATACACAAAGGTGAATCATCTCCTTTACATGTGCTAACTTGACCCCTTCGAGGATGGTATACTACTTGACACTTCTCCCGTGTGCATGCATAGGTATTGTCGGAGCTTCACGGATGTTGAGGAGGAGTGCAAGCGCCAAGGAACAACTACACCGTCCACGAGGGAAGCATGGAAGCGACGACGGAAGAAGATGGAGACATCTCCCAGGACCCGGACATCCGGCCTTGGCCCGGACATCCGGTCCCTGAAGATGTCAACAACAGCAGCAGCCCTGCAGCCGAAGTTCTACAGGCCCCGGACATCCGGCGTCAGCCTCGGACATCCGGCGCCTCGCCAACACCGGGACATCCGGCCTCGCCCCCAGAAATCCAGACAAGCCATTCCAGAGAGCATCGTGACCAGCCCTGTCAGCCCGGACATCTGGCCTGCCAGCCCAGACAACTGGCTCCCTGTGAAGCCCCGGACATCCGGCCCGACGCCCGGACATCCGGCACCTGCCTGCGCGCATGGACAGGGCCCGATGCCCATGTATCCCCTTTCCCACTTACCCCTTCATGGCTTAGACTATATATACTACTCCCCCTCCTCCTAGTTAGGGTTAGCGTTGTGATAGCTCATTTGAGAGATAGAGCTTCGCTCATCCATATCGGATCTACTCCCCAAGAGAGACTGCGGCCCCTCTACGGAGAAGATCCACCTTGGATTCAAGACCCCTCACGGGAAGATACCCTTGTGGATTCAAGACCTCCTCACGGAGAAGAACCGGTTACCTCTTGTATCGTCCGTTGTTGACTTTGGATCTTGTATCTCTCTTTGTGTTTCGAGAATCTAGCACATGTGTGATCATACTTGTTGGTTTGAGTGTTCTCTTGTGTTCCCCTCGTGATTTCCCCTCATTTCTCTCCTCGTGTTCTTCGCGTTCTTCGCGGGATCCGCTCCTTTCGTGAAAGATCGGGCCACTAGGATTCTACCCTACATTATCTTGGTGTCATGAGCCACGTTGATCACGATTTCGGAGCCTCCCCCTTGTTTTCTAGCCTAATTTTGCTGTGTTCTTCCCCAATTTCGAAAATCCCCACCAAAAATAGCCCTAATTTTTTTTTGTGATTTGTTGGTTTGATGAGGTTTTGTTGATTTTGATCCATGAATTTGCTTGGTTTCAAGTGGATCTAGCATATCCCCAAGTGTCCCCACTTTCCATCCACGAAATATCTCCAATTTTTCCTTTGGAATCATCCATTTCCGCCCCCAATTCGAAAATTTCCGCCCCAAACGAGATCTGAATTCGTCGAGCCGGACATCCGGGCCAACGGGTCGGACATCCGGGTCTCTGGCCGGACATCCGGCTCCTGGAATGCAAAATCCGCACGGTTCTAGACATACGCCCCCGGAAATCCGGCCCGAGCCCCGGATGTCCGGCCCCTGTACATTTCAGCTTCCCCGTTTCACCGTTTTGTCCATAACTAATTCATCCGGAGTCCGATTTTCGCGTTCTTTAGCTCGTTGAAAAGCTCTTGACATCCCCCTTCCCACAAAAATACCACCAACATGTTTTGACTCCATCAAATTTTTGGAACTTTGGCATCTTTGCCTAGGGCTTCCACCACAACCTCCGCATAACCACCAGCGACTTCCACAACCTAACCAATTTTGTTCCCCATCGCATTAGTGGTTGCTTGAGGAGTGATTTGAGTCTCCTAAGGTGTATAGGCTACTTAGGGACGGTTGCTTCTTCATCAACCACCACCACCAGTACCGCATAGGCTTGACCACCATACACTTCCACCATCCCAACTTAACCCAATTTTGTTAGTGTTGTGAGTTGTGTCTCCTAAGGTGTTTAGGCTACTTAGGGACCGTGCTTCCAACTCCGACACCATGTATATCCAAACTTACCCTCCACTTCCGCATTGCCTACTCGTATAACCCATCATTGCACTTCCACAAAACCACCACCGCATTCCCGCTACCACCATTTGACATTTGACATTTGAGATTTTGAGTTCGTGGTTTTTCCATTTCCTAAGGTGTTTCGGCTACTTAGGGACGAGTATTCATCATCTTGGTATCTCCATCAAGATCACCGCCACTCATCATCGCCACGGACGGTAACCTCCATATCATCTTGGTATCGTGGTATCCCTCCATTGTATATTCCCTTGCCATTGCATTGTTAACCCCTAGCCCATTTTGCGTCACTTACCTATCGATACTAGCCTTTGAGTATTGCCGGCAACGTTACTTGTGCTCATTAGTGATCTTCACCATACATTGCATACATACCACATCATATTGGTATCATATCATCCCTTGTGTCACAAGATTGTTCCCGTATATACCCAATTGCTATCTTGGTTTGTGCATTTCGCATAGTGGCCATACAAAAGAAAGAAAGGAGAATAAGCTTTTAAGCAAAAGAGAAAGAGCAAAGAAGCTTGTAAGCAAGTGCCATAGCATCATACCACATTGCATATAAGATTGTCATATCCGATCATCTTGGATCATACCACCAGAACATCATACATATATAGCATACTTGGGATAGAAAGTCGATACATTTTGCATCTTATAGGTTGTGCACAAGTGTTGTATCCGCCTATAGAGCAATCGTGCTAGCGTCTCTCTTGAGTTGTGCAAAACGAGTGTTTTCTGTGGATTCCACATTTTGTGCTCATTCCTTGGTTGCACGACCCCATTTATCTATCCGTGTGTCTGTTTCCGTGTGCCATTCATTGCTATTGGTCTATTGTTTCACTTGCGAATTTGTGAATCTCTTTCAACATTATTGACTCTTGCTAACATTTTACATTAAATTTTTGTGCCACTATCCTCACTAAGCTCCACCATAAGCCTTACTTGTGTAGGTGTGAGAAACCGACAAGAATTGGTACCAATTGTGCTATTTTCTTTTCCACATTGGAGTGATCATTGATCCACTTTCAACTTCGGTCAAGGTACATTTGGTATTCGTTCTTCTCTTTCTACCACTCACACTTTTCTCTTGGAGTGATGGATAGGCAAGGCATTTCATCTTCGGTCTACAACAACAACGACGAGTTCGATGCCACACAAAACTCCACCGACGCCAAGATGCAAGCTAAATGGAGGAGATCAAAGCCCTCATCAAGTCCTACAAGCGGTCTTCCTCATCTTCGAGAAGACGCTCAAGAGCACATGCCTCCGAGCTACCATCTCTGGCAAGGTTACATCGGCATCGACACCATCACCACCATGAACGTGAAGGTCAAGAGCTCAACACCAACAACCGCTCAATGACTTCACCATCGCCCTTGGCATCTTCGCCAAGCGACTTCAAGGCATCTTCGCCTACGGACATACGACATCTTCACCCGCAAGCACTTCAAGAGAAGCTCCCCAAGCTCAAGTCCGTGACTTCCACGAGCTACTACGACCTCGACATCGACCATGAGATTCCTTTCTATGGGACTCTAGAACCCGAGGAGTATCTCGAGTGGGAGCATTTGATGGATGACTACCTCAAGCTACATCAAGTTCCTCCCGAAGATCAAGTGAAGTGCGCCACAAGGAACTTCCACGACTACGCGTCCACATGGTGGCTTCACGCACCTTCGGAGACCTACGACATGAGTTGGCCCAAGACGAAGAGAGCTTTGCAGCGAGAGTTTGTGCCTCCAACCTACACGGAACAACTTCAACGCCAATTGGAGAACACCATCCAAGGATCCAAGTCCATCGACAAGTACTTCAAGGAGATGAAGATTGCCCTGCGACGAGCCGGCGTGGACGACACCATTTCGATGAAGTTCCACTTCATGATGGGATTGCACAACGACATCTCCAAGACGATCTTCCTCGAGAACTACAAGTCCCTCGACGACAACTACATTGGTGCTCTCAAGGCAGAACAAGAACTCATGAAGGCCAAAGCTTATCCACCCGAAGCTCACTTCGCGACGACCATGCTCCATGAGAACGAGCATGGGGCTAGTACCACCATGATGTCCAAGCCCAACGAGCTCCAAGACGATGCTCCCAAGTTCCACTTCACCGCCATCCCTCTTTGTGGCATTGATGATGCCGAGTCCTCCATGACTCTTTTTCAAGACGGTGCGGAGACGAGTACAACTACGGAGACCCTCAAGGACCAAGCTTTGGATGATGCTTCCATCTTAGGAGGCGAGTGTGATGATGTGCCATCTTCGGCCTTCATCCACGGCGACGACGATGATATGGTTGAGCATGGGATTTTCCCTTCGACCACGGCGACATCTGATGATTTGAGTGACTTTAGCCACCATATTGAGAGTGAGAGTGACTTCACCACTAGCCCCATATATGATGTGTTGCCCCAATTCCCATGTGAGGAGAACCACAACCCCCACCTCTTGAGTGAGATGAGTGACTCCACCATATGTGAGTTTGAGTGCACCTATTTTGAGGGAGTGAGTGAACTACCACATAGAGAGAGTGAGATAGTTGATAGGCCATGTGAGGCCACGTCCAACACTAACGACTTGACCTCTACCTCTATTGTGTCTTCTCATTTCGTGCTAGGTCCCATATATGATGACGCGCCGATTCGCGATGACTCCGTCCTACCTTTGGACAAGACGATGGCCATGGTGGAATGTGATGCACCCCCCACATGGTTCCATCAAGATGAAGATGACCACCATTTGGTCTTTCCCACCTCACCTACACCACATGAGTGGAATGACAAAGGTAACATAGGTGAAGGTGATGCTCTAGTCCCACTAGTGGACATTCTTGACGTTGATTGCCTGCATGATGTTGATCAACCTATTTCCATGCTTCATGCTAGTGTGACTTCCCCATGCGATGATTTACCCATTTATGATGAGTATGATGATTGCCATGTGGAGTCTATTAGTTGTGATGCCATGTTACATAGGATTTCTTGTGCTAATTCTCTTGGTCACATCATGTTTGCCAATCCGCTTGACTTGTCATATGCTATGCATGAGATTGACCACATGTCATATTTGCAATCTCTTCATAGTGACTATGCATATGCCATTAAGATTAACCCAATTTGCAATTATGGCATAGGTGACAAGCCCATGGTTATTGGCATTTGTTTTTCTTGTGATGGTATTGATATGCTCCATTTGCATCCTTTATCGCATATGCCATGCCATGACCACCTAGCTTCGGATATGCATTGTTTTGGATGTTGTCCATTTTCTCCATATGATGTTTCGAATATTGCTCATGAGGAGACCCCCATAGTTTCCTCATACATTTTAGGAGATTTTGATCACTCCCATCCATTGCATGATCCTTATACTTGTATGCTCAATTTGCATCCCCATCGTGTTATACATAATAACTATTATTTCATGATGGATGACATGTTCTTATACCATGCATCAAATTTCTTCGAGCATTGCTTATCTTGTGCTAACTCACACGTGCACATACACATCGTGATGGATGATCTGTACATTTACCATGCGCACAATTTCTTTGGTTTGTGTCTCTTTTGTGTAGGTACCAATGAATACTTGTCAACCTTGAAATCCCACGAGTTGACAAAACAAGCTCTAGAGAGCAATGATGACTTGGCATCCCATGGATTGTCTTTCCCACCGCTCTCTTCGCGCAAAGACTTCGCGCATTTCTTCTACATGGCCCCCACTTGGCTATGGGTTATTGTCCAGTATATATTATATGCCCATCTTGCCATGTTCACTTTGCATGATATGCTCATTACCATGCCTTTGCCATGCATTCGTGACCCATGCTTTGCATTACACATGATGATTGATTCTCATACTAGTATGTGTATTTGCAAGCTTGGTGGAGATATTGCTTGTTATTGCCATGTTTGCTTTGTGCCCCATGCCTATGATGATACTTTCATCTTTCTTTGTGTTTGTGCTTGCGATATGTCATGTGCATTGCCTATGCTTATTATTTGCTCACATGACATGATTACCATGATTTCCTCTAGTATGTTGCATCTTCGCACTACTAGTTTGCATGACTTGATTCTTATGATTGCTTGCCTTGGTGCATCACCGATGATTCATACTTGCTCCTTTCATGCGGTTGATGACAACCACCTACATGTTTTGCACATGATTGTTATTGCTTCTTGTCATATATCCATGTGTTGCCTCTATCATGCTAGATGATTTCCCATGTATTGAGTGCACCAATGATTTTAGTTTTGCTAATGAGATTGCCCCCATAGCATTCTCGCATATATTTGGAGATTTTGACATATTTTTTGTGAAGCATGCTTGTCTTCCTTCTTTGCACCATATACCACATTCCATGAATATTGCCATTGTTGCATCATATTGTTCATGCACTTGTGCTTCTAATGGTTATGTGCAAGAGAAGAGAACCATCATGATGGATGATGTGTTTATCTACCATGCGCATACGCTCTTTGTTTTGTTGTGTGCATGTGTAGGATACTTGGACTTCGTGTCAACTTCCACGTCACATGAGTTGACAATCCGAGTTCTTGAGAGCAAACCACTTTCTACCACGACGATTCTACATCGCACTTTCTTGTACTTCGGCATTGTGACGGACGCACAAGAACATGCTTTCAAGGTGATATCCTTCTCTTTTGAGAACCCCCAAACCATGAGCATGCATATTGTGGATCATACTACTTGTGTTGCTTGCACCATGAGACTTATTTGTCATCTTGGACCCCTTGCTTGCGCACATGATAGAGATCTTGCTTCAACTTGTCATTTTCACAATTCCATGCATCATGGATATATATGCCTTGTGTGTTGCATCCAATTCGTGGATTACTTGCTCCTATCACATGTTTGGTTGCAACAATGTCATCACTTCACATATGCCATGTCCCATTTATTACTACATGCTTGCCTTAATTGCCTCACACATGATGAACAATTGTTCTTTCTATTGTGTTGAGTGCCACACGATATTCACTACGCCCCATGCACATTATGCTTGGATTGTCTTGCACTTGATCCATGTGTTTAGACACTTCATTTTATTTGGTGTTGTGAATGATTCCTATGCCTACCATAGACCTTTCATTGAGCAATTTGTGAATGCTTGCTATGATCTTGAGGTAGATGCTTATTCTCTTGTTACACATATTTGCATCACTACCTCACATTTGCATACTTGTTTCCATGATATCCTTACTTGTGCTCAATTTATATGCTTATATGCCATGTCACAATCCTTTGTCAAACCATATGCTTTGCATGATGACGACACTTGTTTGGTGAATCACCTCTTGAATGCTTGGTTTTGCATTAACGCTAACCACATTTGTTTTTCCAAGTGTTTGTTGTCTTTGCTGCTTTTGAAGGAATCCCAAGATGGTGCGACATTGGAGTGTGCCCATTTCGAGCTTCAAGATGACGAGAGCAGGGTGATCGACCAGTCCTACACGGCGACACCATATCTTTCCCATGGTGATTTGGATTTCGATCCGAGGTCAGATCTTTCCCAAGGGAGGGGAGATGATGCGGAGCATCCTACGGACATCACCATGTCAACAGTCCATTCGGCAAGTGACACGTGCGACATCTACTTCACATACACAAAGGTGAATCATCTCCTTTACACGTGCTCACTTGACCCCTTCGAGGATGGTATACTACTTGACACTTCTCCCGTGTGCATGCATAGGTATTGTCGGAGCTTCACAGATGTTGAGGAGGAGTGCAAGCGCCAAGGAACAACTACACCATCCATGAGGGAAGCATGGAAGCGACGACGGAAGAAGACAGAGACATCTCCCAGGACCCGGACATCCGGCCCTGGCCCGGACATCCGGCCCCTGAAGATGTCAACAACAGCAGCAGCCCTGCAACTGAAGTGCTACAGGCCCCGGACATCCGGCGTCAGCCTCGGACATCCGGCGCCTCGCCAACACCAGGACATCCGGCCTCGCCCCCGGAAATCCGGACAAGACATTCCAGAGAGCATCGTGACCAGCTCCGCCAGCCGAGACATCCAGCCTGCCAGCCCGGACATCCGGCCTGCCTGCCCGGACATCCGGCTCCCCGTGAAGCCCCGGACATCCGGCCTGACGCCCGGACATCCGGCACCTGCCTGCGCGCATGGACAGGGCCCGATGCCCATGTATCCCCTTTCCCACTTACCCCTTCGTGGCTTAGACTATATATACTACTCCCCCTCCTCCTAGTTAGGGTTAGCGTTGTGATAGCTCATTTGAGAGATAGAGCTTCACTCATCCATATCGGATCTACTCCACAAGAGAGACCGTGGCCCCTCTACGGAGAAGATCCACCTTGGATTCAAGACCCCTCACGGGAAGATCCCCTTGTGGATTAAAGACCTCCTCACGGAGAAGAACCAGTTACCTCTTGTATCGTCCGTTGTTGACTTTGGATCTTGTATCTCTCTTTGTGTTTTGAGGATCTAGCACATGTGTGATCATACTTGTTGGTTTGAGTGTTCTCTTGTGTTCCCCTCGTGATTTTCCCCTCATTTCCCTCCTCGTGTTCTTCGCGGGATCCTCTCCTTTCGTGAAAGATCGGGCCACTAGGGTTCTACCCTACATCACATAGGCGATGGGGGTAAAAGGTGAAAAGGCAGGCCCCCATTGCTACTTATAAGGGAAATTGAAACAGTGAAACGACAGGCCTAAAGACAGAGGTGGTGTCATAGTTATCATAACAGAGGAGGCGCCTCAATTTTTGGAATGGCTGGTCAATGCAAATATCCGTTGTGATGTCATGAGAATCTTTCTTAATTTAATAATATGATGATGTCTACAACCCAACCTTCTTCTTGTAGACTCGTGTTGGGCCTCCAAGCGTAGAGTTTTGTAGGACAGTAGCAAATTTTCCTCAAGTGGATGACCTAAGGTTTATCAATATGTGGGAGGCGTAGGATGAAGATGGTCTCTCTCAAACAACCCTGCAACCAAATAACAAAGAGTCTCTTGTGTCCCCAACACACCCAATACAATGGTAAATTGTATAGGTGCACTAGTTCGGTGAAGAGATGTTGATACAAGTGCCATATGGATGGTAGATATAGGTTTTTGTTATCTGATGAAAATATAAAAACAGCAAGGTAACAAGTAGTAAAAGTGAGTGAAAACGGTATTGCAATGCTTGGAAACAAGGCCTAGGGTTCGTACTTTCACTATTGCAAGTTCTCTCAACAATGATAACATAATTAGATCATATAACAACCTCTCAACGTGCAACAAAGAGTCACTCCAAAGTCACTAATAGCGGAGAACAAACGAAGAGATTATTGTAGGGTACGAAACCACCTCAAAGTTATTCATTCTGATCGATCTATTCGGCTAGTCCTATAAGTGTCACAAACATCCCTAGATTTCGTACTAAAATAACACCTTAAGACACATATCAATCAAAACCCTAATGTCACCTAGATACTCCAATGTCACCACAAGTATCCGCGGGTTTGATTATACAATATGCATCACACAATCTCAGAGTCATCTATTCGAACCAACACAAAGAACTTCAAAGAGTGCTCTAAAGTTTCTACCGGAGAGTCAAGACGAAAACGTGTGCCAACCCCTATCCATAAGTTCACATGGTCATAAAGCCCACAAGTTGATCACCAAAACATACATCAAGTAGATCACTTGAATATCCCATTGTCACCACAGATAAGCACATGCAAGACATACATCAAGTGATCTCAAATCCTTAAAGACTCAATCCGATAAGATAACTTCAAAGGGAAAGCTCAATCCAATATAAGAAAGTAGAGGGGGAGAAACATCATAAGATCCAACTATAATAGCAAATCTCGTTGTACATCAAGATCGTGCCATATCAAGAACACGAGAGAGAGAGAGAGAGAGAGAGAGAGATCAAACACATAGCTACTGGTACATACCCTCAACCCCGAGGGTGAACTACTCCCTCCTCGTCATGGAGAGCACCGGGATTATGAGGATGGCCACCAGTGATGATTCCCCCCTCCGGCAGGCTGCCCAAATAGGGTCCCGATTGGTTTTCGGTGGCTATAGAGGCTTGCGGTGGCGAAACTCCCGATCTAGGTTTTGTTCTGGGTTTTTGGGGATTTATTAGAGGTGTTGGCATCGGGAACAAGTCAAGAGGGCCCACAAGGCGACGACAAGGATGGGGGGCGCGCCCTAGGGGGTGCCCTCCACCCTTGTGGTGGCCTCTCCTCTCTGATAACTTTTCGTTCTAGTATTTTTTATATTTTCCAAAAATATTCTCCGTAAATTTTCAGGTCAATTGGACTCCGTCTGATATTCTTTTCTGTAAAACTCAAAAACAAGGAAAAACTGAAATTGGCACTGGGCTCTAGGTTAATAGGTTAGCCCAAAAAATCATATAAAATAGCATATAAATGCATATAAACCATTCAAGATAGATAATATAATAGCATGGAATAATAAAAAATTATAGATATGTTGGAGATGTATCATATGACGTCATCTTTTCTTATGGCGGGTTGAGGGAGTCCTGGATTAGGTGGTCTCCGGACAGCCGGACTATATCCTTTGGCCGGACTGTTGGACTATGAAGATACGAGATTGAAGACTTTGTCCCGTGTCCGGATGGGACTCTACTTGGCGTGGAAGGCAAGCTAGGCAATACGGATATGTAGGTCTCCTTCCTTGTAACCGACTCTGTGTAACCCTAGCCCCCTCCGGTGTCTATATAAACCGGAGGGTTTTAGTTCACAGGACAACATACAATCATACCATAGGCTAGCTTCTAGGGTTTAGCCTCTCTGATCTCGTGGTAGATCAACTCTTGTACTACTCATATTATCAAGAATAATCAAGCAGGATGTAGGGTTTTACCTCCATCAAGAGGGCCCGAACCTGGGTAAAACATCATGTCCCCTGCCCCCTATTACCATCCACCTTAGACGCACAGTTTGGGACCCCCTACCCGAGATACGCCGGTTTTGACACCGATATTGGTGCTTTCATTGAGAGTTCCTCTGTGTCGTCACCGTTAGGCTTGATGGCTCCTTCGATCATCGATAGCGATGCAGTCCAGGGTGAGACTTTTCTCCCCGGACAGATCTTTGTATTCAGCGGCTTCGCACTGCGGGCCAACTCGCTTGGCCATCTGGAGCAGATCGAGAGTTACGCCCCTGGCCACCAGGTCAGGTTTGGAAGCTTAAACTACATGGCCGACATCCGCGGAGACTTGATCTTCGACGGATTCGAGCCCCCTGCCGAGTATGCCGCACGGTCACGATGAGCATGATTTAGCTCTACCATCGGACAGTGTTCAGGAGACCGCACCGGCAACCGCTCCGACCCTCAATTCGGAGCCAATTGCGCCATCCATGGACGGGTGGATAGACCTTGCCACGGGGCCGTATTCTCAGCGGCGATCGAGCCGAATATCGACCTTACCCTTCACGGGAGCCGTGACGCCGAACAAGCAGATTCTTCCCCGGTCACGGACTCTGAACCGCCTGTGCTCGTGCCTATCGAATCCGACGGGGCGCCGATCACGGAGTTCACCTCCGCCGATATCTTTCAGCACTCGCCTTTTGGCGACATACTGAACTCATTAAGGTCTCTCTCCCTGTCAGGAGTGTCCGGGCCGAACTATGTTCGGCGGGATTGGGATTCAGATGACGAAGAAATTCGCTGCCCACCCACCACCCACTTAGTAGCCACTGTCGACGATTTGACCGACATGCTCGACTTCGACTCCGAAGACATCGATGGTATGGACGACGATGTAGGAGACGAACAGGAACCACTACCCACAGGGCACTGGACGCCCACTTCATCATATGATGTATACATGGTGGACACACCCAAAGAAAACGATGACGAGGAATGAAAGGACGCAGCAAAGGGTTGTTCCCTCGAGAAGCAGTCAAAGTGGCGGCGCAAGCACCGCTCCAAATCCCGCCTCGGCGGAAACAGCGATCATATAGACCCAGCGATAGAGCAGGGTGAACCATCTCCCTACCAGGGCAACACGGAGAATCAAACCGAACAACCTGACCCCGTCGAACATAATAGTCCGGACGACATCACGCCGGACAGGCACCCGGAGCAACAGAATGCCCATCAAAGGCTGGTTGCCACTGCGAGGAGTTTGAAAAAGCAAAAGCAAAGGCTCAGGGCTGCACAAGACACACTCAGAACCAGATGGAGTGAAGTACTCAACACTGCAGCGAAGTACGGCGGTAATTGCCACACCAAGAGCTACCCGAAGCGAAAGTTGCTACCTGAATTCGATGAGGAGGCCTTAGATCCCCCGCAACCAAAAAACAAAGCGGCCATCCGGTCGGATAGACGACCTTGTGGCCAACATAGAGCGGCAAACGATGCCGCACATAAGCCGGTATGCGATCCACATGAGGACTCACATCAAAAGTATGGCGCAGCCAGATCCATCTACGGGCCACGCAAACACGCTCCAGCACGCAATGCAACACAACAAACATCCCAATACCACGATACACCCAAATACAGGGGTGCCACACACCCCCTATGTTTCACCAATGAGGTGCTGGACCATGAATTTCCAGAGGGATTCAAACCCGTAAACATAGAGGCATACGATGGAACGACAGACCCTGGGGTCTGGGTTGAGGACTACATCCTCCATATACATATGGCTCGAGGAGACGATCTCCATGCCATCAAGTACTTACCCCTCAAACTCAAAGGGCCAGCTCGGCACTGGCTTAAAAGCCTCCCCGAAAACTCCATTGGAAGCTGGGAAGAGCTCGAAGACGCCTTTCGGGCAAATTTTCAAGGGACCTATGTCCGACCACTGGATGCAGACGATTTAAGTCATATAACTCAACATCCCGGAGAGTCAGCCCGAAAGCTTTTGAACATGTTCCTCACTATAAAGAACCAAATAGTCGACTGTCTGGATGCCGAAGCCTTAGCAGCTTTCAAGCACAGCGTTCGAGACGAATGGCTTGCCAGACACCTCGGCCAAGAAAAGCCGAGAACAATGGCAGCATTAACAAGCCTCATGACCTGCTTTTGCATGGGCGAGGATAGCTGGTTAGCCCGATGCAGCACCAGCGACCCAAGTACATCCGAAGTCAGGGATGAAAATGGGAAACCACGGCGCAGCAAAAACAAGCACCGGAATAAACAAGACAGCCCGAAGAGCACGGCGGTAAACGCCAGATTCAAAATCTCTCGGCCAGGTCAGCAAAAGACGCCCCCCCAAAGGCAACAGAGACAAACTGTCCAGCCTAAACAAGATTCTGGACCAAATATATCAGATCCATAGCACCCCCGATAAACCTGCAAACCATACCCATAGAGAATGTTGGGTCTTCAAGCAGTCCGGCAAGCTCAACGCCGAACATGAGGGGCAGGATACACCAAGCGAAGACGAGGATGAGCCTCGCAAGCAAAACACTGGGGAACAGAAGAAATTCCCACCAGAAGTCAAAATAGTAAATGTGTTACACGTGACAAAGGGGAGAAACAAAGCGGCACTCCTAGAGACACATGCCGCAGGGCCAATCACCGCAAAGTTCTGCCCCTGGTCGTTCCAACCGATCACCTTTGACCATCGGGATTACTCGGCAAGTATCCGATGTGCAGGATGGGCTGCCTTGGTATTAGACCCAATAATTGACGGATACCACTTCACGAGTCCTGATGGACGGCGGCAGCAGTTTAAACCTAATATACCAGGACACAGTCCGCAACATGGGGATAGACCCAGCAAAAATTAGCCATAGCAATACTACCTTTAAAGGAGTAACGCCAGGCCCAGAAGCCCATTGCATGGGCTCCCTGCTACTAGAGGTTATATTCGGCTTTCCAGATAACTTCTGCAGCAAAAATTTAACCTTCCACATCGCTTCGTTCCAAAGTGGCTATCAAGCACTACTCGGACGCGAAGCTTTCGCTCGCTTTAATGCAATACCGCACTACGCTTCTCTCATGCTTAAGATGCCCGGTCCATGTGGCATCATTACAATAAATAGAAGTATTGAGCGCTCCTTGCGCGTGGAAGACCGTGCGGCTGCCTTGGCAGCCGCACACTAAACGACCTCACCAACTAAAGCATCTGACAGGTCGTTAAGACCACGGACGCGATTAGACGAGTCCGGCGCAGCTATATGTAATTGATACAGGTTTGATGGCTATACCCCTATTACAATACAAGGGGCTCAACGCGCGCAAACAAGTGGCAATTAGGCTCAACTTTACTCATCTTGAACTGTACATGGTTTCTTTAGTATAACCTACCCTTTTGCATGGCAACTTTTCAATTAAGTTCCTCTCTTTTTCAGATGACCATCGTGCTATACCCGTCCAGAATACGGCACAACGGAGACACATGAGCAGACGTGCAGCAGGGACCCGTTCCAAGGATTCTTTTTAGATTAAGACCCTGCGTAAACCTTTTTTACTGTCTCTTGTTGATACACATCCCTCGGATTCTCAGTACAATTGAGAAGGATGCTGACGTATTGGCATGTGGCCACGTCAGAATATTGCACGTACCTGGACACCAGGGGCTTATTACAAAGGGCACTGTTTAGGCCTGGTTTACATCATAAAGACCGAATACCTTAGGGAGTGTTCGGCGTCGCGAGTTTGGCCTTATATGCATCAGCTCCGAATCATGTCTTTGGTCAAATGTTGGGTTTGCCCGGCTCCTGTGTTTTGCTGCCTTACGTTCCGCTCTATCGGCTAAGGAGGCACCAGGAGAACTACTGCGATTATGCCCTGGTTCACCCGGACGAGCACCTCAGTAGAGAAAGCCGAAAACTGACTGTCATGATATAGCGTGAGACTGGTCAACCACTCGATGACCTAGCGGAATCTTCGGGATTCCTCCGCCTTAACGAAGGCCCGTTTCCCGGCCAGGCATATACGTGCCCCGAATCCGGATGAGCGCGGAGCCACCAGGGGCTATATAGTAGCCCCACTATCAAACTCCTCTGGCTAAGTGAAAGTGTTAAAGCATTATAGTCCGGTTGCCTAGTTTGATGCGCTATCACCTCCTTAACGGACCAAGACGTTGGATCAAGTGTGAACATGCGTCTTCTGCGAATACCCCCGCATTATATGCGTGGGGGCTGAAGCCGCCGACTGCCATCTTTTAGGTTATATACATATATACATAAATGGGCACATAGGATGCATCATAGTTTCGGGCAAAAGTATAAATACAGCCTTGATAAACTCAATAAAACATTGTTTTTACAATGGGAACACATGTCACTCAAACATATTATTCTTCGAGCACTGAGCCTCTATTGAACGAGCGCCTTCAAGAACTTATTCAAAGTAGTGCTCGGCAGCCACCCGACCTATGGCCGAACCCCGTGCCGCAACAGTGGTGGCATCCATCTCCGCCCAGTATGTTTTGACACGGGCAACAGCCATTCGCGAGCCTTCTATGCACGCCGACCTCTTTACAGCATCGATGCATGGCACAACGTCAAGGAATTGTTGCACTAAGCTAAAGTATCTATTCGGCCTTGGCCCTCCTATCCACAAATGATCCACAACGGACCTCATGGCCAGTCCGAATAATCTATGGAGCTCGGCCCAACCGGTCAATTGCTCATTTAGCAACAGCGGATGGACTAGAGCGTGAAACTGTGACCAGAACAGCTTCTCCACTTCAGGACCTTCCTGATCCTTGAAGTACTCGGCCGCATCCGCAGCAGTTGCAGCCAAATCCATGTACGCGTCTGCAGAACTCCATAGTCGGTCCATAGGAGCATATTTCGGATCTCCGAACTTCGTCCGCAACAAGAAGGGCTTCCAAGAAACGACATCCGTAGCTTGATTCAACTCCTCCTTCACCGCTCTAATTTTGGAGCGGGCTTCCTTGGCAGCCACCTGGGCCTTCTCCAGGTCCATCGTCTTCACCCGGTTTTCTTCTTCAAGAAGCCGGTAACGGTCAGCCGCATCTTTTAACTCCATGGCCATCTTGGCAATTTTTTCTTTGCTCCCGCAATGTGCGACCTGTTCGGCCCTTAACTCTTCAGCTGCCTTTAAAGCGGCCGCATTGCTACTCCTTGCTTGCTCCTTGGCTCGGGCAAGCTCCGCCCGAAGGGTCTCCATGGTGGCAGCTCCATCTGCAGTCACAACATATTAAAGATACTGGCATCATGCTGCTCTTATTTTGTGACGATCACCAGAAAAATTACTCACCCTGTGCCTCGTCAAGCCGCTTGTTGACAAGCACGATGTCGGCATCTACCGCATCTAGCTGCCGCTTTAGTTCAGCAAACCCATCAGTCCGGCTAGCCACCGGAGCTTCAACCACCTGCACATACAGGCGGTCTGGTTATTACCTGGGACTATGATCCTCTGTTTGCCGCCGTTCTTGACGACAACCAGAGCCTTAGGGGCTACTATCTGCATGGGCATACCTAACATATGCGGTACTATTAAAGGTATACATTATTTTACGTACCTCAAAGCCTTTCAGCAGACTCATAAAAGCTTCGTGCAAACCACTTTCGGCGGATGAAATCCTTTCAATTACCATACCCATTAGTGTACGATGCGCTTCCGAGATGACAACTTTCCCCAGAAGATCCTTTAGCGCGTCCGACCACACACAGTACGGACCCTTGCTATCACTCTCCCCAGGAGCCGGATACTGGGGATGCCGGACATCCAAAGGGTTAACCTCTGGCGATATTGGATCCGGAGGTACCCTTCGCGACGACACTTCAAGGTCGCCCGCTTTTTGAGCTGGGGAGTCTGGGGGAGGCGTTTCGCTCTCCATCATCTCCGGAAGAAGATCCCCTGAAGATGAACCCTGTCGAGAAGGGTTGCGATCCGGGCTACAATTTACAAGCATCGGTCATTGTCTTCGGAAGTAAGGTAGGATATCTTCACTATGAAGTACTTTTTGATTACTTACAGCTCGGTAGAGGGCTGATCCCCGCGCGGACACTGTGCGACAAGAATACCCTCCGAGGCAGGACCCTCTGGCGGAGATTTCTTCTCCCGTTTGGAAACCTTAGTTTCCGGATCTTCAGAGGTAGTCCTCTTCCTTCCCCGGGGAGAGAGAATGTCAGATTCTTCCCCTTGGTTATCCTCCCTCGCGGAGGCACTCATTCCCTCGATTGGAATAGGTAGTGATGGAGGCCCGTTTCGCCCTCTATATTCACCCTTCATCTTCCTTTGAGGGCACTAGACAAGGTGCTGTCTCAAGCATCTTTTCTAGCACCGGATTGTCCAAGCCTTCGGGAAGGGGGGCCGAACACCGGATCATCTTCGCCTTTGATATCCAGTCCTGGTCAAAGAGCGATTCTTCAGAATGATGTCAGGATAAATAAAAGGACAGTGTGTTCGGCCATGGGATTACTTACTTGGGCAGCGGTGCGGTTGCTGCTCAGGCCTACGTCCTCGGTAGTGTCCGGACACTCTATTTGGGGTCCGAAGAACGATTTGTACATCTCCTCGTGCGTCACGCGAGGAAATTCTGAATAGTGCGCGGTCCTTCCGGGTTGAATTCCCACATGCGGAGGGGCCGGCGTTTGCAAGGATGGACTCGACGAACCAGCATAACTTGCATTACCATAACCAGACTGAAATCTCCCTCGAAGAGATCTCGGATACGGCTCTGCAGTATTGGCACGTCCTTGGCTGGACCCCAGCTCAGCCCCGTGCTGATCCATGACATCAGTAGTGGTGGAGGGCCCGGGCGAAAGGTGGGGGCAGCTACCCACTTGGAACTTCGGGGAGCTGTGACGTAAAACCACTCCTGTTGCCACAATCCGGACACCTCTGGAAAGGAACCCTTTGGCCATGCAGCATCAGCAATTTTGCTTATTAGAGCACCTCCGCACGCTGTGTACTTCCCCTCGACCATCTTCGGCTTCACATCAAAGGTCTTGAGCCACAGGCCGAAGTGAGGGGTAATGCGGAGGAAGGCCTCACAAATGACAATAAATGACGAGATGTGAAGAAGGGAATCTAGGGCCAGATCGTGAAAATACAGCCCGTAATAGAACATAAGACCCCTAACAAAGGGATCCAGAGCGAGGCCTAGTCCTCGGAGGAAGTGGGAGACGAACACGACGCTCTGATTGGGTTCAGGGGTAGGGACGACCTGCCCTCGGGCGGGCAGCCTATGCGAAATTTCGGCGGTCAGGTATCTGGCTTCCCTCAACTTCTTGATGTCCTCCTCCGTGATGGAGGAAGACATCCACTGGCCTTGAAGGCTGGATCTGGACATGATTGAAGGTCCGAAGCACCTGACCTGGGCTTTGGGTGTTAGAACTCGAGGCGGGATAAGGATACGATTGAGCACGGGAGGAAAAAAAGTAAAACCCTTGTCCCTTTATAAAGAGGGTGAATATCAAGCGCCCTCCTCGTGGCCCTTTGGGACTTGCCTAAGTTCTAGGAGTCCTAGGCACGATTGGGTTACCCACGTCCGTATTAATGAGAATCCCGTAATAAAGGGAACACGATCTCTGCTTTGACAAGACGTGTCAAGAAACCGCCTCGCGTTATGTGCAGGGCTGGTTAAAGAAAAACGGTTCAAATAATTACCGGGCCGTGGTGGGATGTCATCCTGCCAAAATGTGTCAGCAGATTAGATTTGTGGAAATATTATTCTCTCTACGGTGGTATGTGGAACTTATTTTCAGGGTCGGACACTATCCTTGTATTCAAAACTCCTCCGTGGTGTATTCGGAGGAGGAACCCGCCTTGCAATGCCGAAGACAACACAGCGCGCCGGACTCATCGTCATTGAAGCCTGGTTCAGGGGCTACTGAGGGAGTCCTGGATTAGGGGGTCTCCGGACAGCCGACTATATCCTTTGGCCGGACTGTTGGACTATGAAGATACGAGATTGAAGACTTCGTCCCGTGTCCGGATGGGACTCTACTTGGCGTGGAAGGCAAGCTAGGCAATACGGACTCGCCAACTAGAAGATGAAGTGACATGAACAAGTTCAAATCAATCTGGGGCTTAATTTTGGGGATATTAACCCACGGTGTGACCCGCCCAGGAGGGGCTGGGTTACACTGTTGGCGACTCATAAGTGAAAGCCTAACTTTGGCCCAGGAAGATAAGATATGAAGACTAGAGGCGGCTTACAAGGCGGGCCTGTTGAAGGCCCTAGACCTGGAGATGGTGCCATAACCTAAAGGTGTGAGCCGCCCGACGGCGACTTGCCTAGCAAGGCAAGGCGACTTAGAAACCGGATCGGTCGGGTTATATGATCTGACTTAGACTCTTGTAAGCCCAGGGGCTCGACATGTGTATATAAAGGCGAGACCCTGCGGTGGGTAAACTCAAGTTACAATCAATCAAGAGCTAGGTTAAGCGATTCTGCTCCTTTGTAATCGATACTCAATCAATACAACACAAAGCAGGAAGTAGGCTTTTACCCCGTCGGTGAGGGGCCAAACCTGGGTAAACTCATGTCTCTTGTCCCTCTCAACCCCTTTAAGCTAATCACCGTAGCCATGACCTCGCACCTAAGTCCTTTCACGAGGGCATCTGCCAGGACAAAACCATGACAGGATCGAAATTAGACTGAAGATGAGTGGTGGAGAAACAGTAAGAGTTGTGGGATGCGCACATGTCTGGCCCTGCTGGTTAGCATGAGACCGCGGGAAAAGGCGGGCCAGATGGCCTAATCTAGGTGGCTTCATGGTGTTGCTCACGATAACATCCTTAGCGGTAGTGCGCCCCGCGACCGCGGCGCCCCTGCCTGATTTGGCTAGCATAGTCGATGAGATGTAGCGCTTCGCCCTTTTGTCCTGCATCATTGTCGTCCCTATCTCCGCACCGATGTTTTCCATGTCCACAACAAAATCGATACCAACGTCGACCTCTGAAACTCTAGGTATGTACAATCGAATAGTACCCATGTTGGTTGCGGAAGAGATCAAGCAGGGGAAGGACAAAACCATGAATCTTCGTCAGGCGATGAGGTCGTTGCTAATTATTAGAATAACTCATGTGAGAACGACATGTTATGAGGGAATTAAGCGGTGCCTTCAGCTATCACTCATAAACTTGTTGCATGGAGAAGTTAAGTATTAATGAGATAGTGGGGATGGGGACAGTCAACCGCTTATGTTGCTTATTTTTGCATGGACGAGATGTTACGGTAGTTTAATTGCATGCTTGCTGATATTGCATGATTGCTGAGTTCGCATGTGTGCATGTCAATATAAATAGAGTGTTGGGATGACCTTCTTCCAGTACGTTGCTATGGTAACTTTGTTAAAACATGTGTAAGTAGTTGCTAAAAATAACTAGATCTAATGGAAAAAAGTATAAGCTTGGAAATCAATAAAATAAAGTGTCTAAAACAGAATAAAAACTTTTGAATTATAGTTAAAAATGTCATTTCGAGCAAAAATGTGAAGGATGATGAAACGTCTCCAACGTATCTATAATCTACGAAGTATTCATGCCATATTAGCAATAATTGTATATGGTTTTGGTGTATTTTTATATGATTTTAATGGACTAACTTATTGATCCAGTGCCCAGTGCTAGTTCCTATTTTTTGCCTATCTTTATTTCACAGAAAATCCATATCAAAGGAAGTCCAAACGCGATAAATCAACATAAGACGGTGCTCAAGGGATCCACAAGGCAACATGGCATGACCTACCCCCTAGCCGCGACCCCTTGCCTTGTGGGAACCTCGTAGGTCGGTTGGTGTCGGTGTCAAAACCGGCTGATCTCCGGTAGGGGGTCCCGAACTGTGCATGTGAGGATCGAAGGTAACAGGAGACAAAGGGGACACGATGTTTACCCAGGTTCGGGCCCTCTTAATGGAGGTAAAACCCTACTTCCTGCTTGATTGACTTTGATGAGTATAGGGGTTACAAGAGTTGATCTACCTCGAGATCATAATGGCTAAACCCTAGATGGCTAGCTATATGAATTCTGATAGCCTCTACGGACTAAACCCTCCGGTTTATATAGACACCGGAGGGGCCTAGGTTTGTACATAGTCGGTTTACAAAGGAAGGAAACTATACATCCGGACGCCAATCTTGCCATCCACGCAAAGGAGAGTCCTATCCGTACACGGGGGAAGGTCTTCTACCTTGTATCTTCACAACCCACCAGTCCGGCCCATAACACACGACTCGGACACGCGAGGACCCCTAAATCCAGGACTCCCTTAGTAGCCCCGAACCTGCCTTCAATGACGACGTAGTATCCGGCTTATGTCTTCGGGTTTGCAAGGTGGGTTCTTCATTATACTTTGAACCAACGATAGTCCGGCTGTAACCTGAATGTTTCTGTCTTTTATGATTCCTCCCTGCTGTCGTTTCAATTTCCGCGCACCGGGCGAATACGGACGATCCATGTTTTTTTTGCAAATAAGCCCCTCACCGCGCTCGGATGACATCTATATAAGGCGATGTAGATCCCCAAATGCCATCTCACACCGCGCAAAAGGCAAAACCGTCAAGATTAGGCACAAACAAAGCTCTCCAACATGGCTAGCATAAGAAGGCAAAACAATCATAACTTCAAGATTTTCAACACATAGGGAGAAACTTGATATTATTGCATCCCCAAGCTTGTGGCTTTTCATATCATTAGCATCATGGATATTCAAAGAATTCATACTAACAACATTGCAATCATGCTCATCATTCAAAGATTTTATGCCAAACATTTTATGAACTTCTTCTTCTAATACTTGAGAACAATTTTCCTTTCCATCGTTTTCACAAAAGACATAAAAAATATGAAGCATATGAGGCAACCTCAATTCCATTTTTTTGTAGTTCTCTTTTATAGACTAAACTAGTGATAAAACAAGAAACTAAAAGATTCAATTGCAAGATCTAAAGATATACCTTCAAGCAGTCACCTCCCCGGCAACGGCGCCAGAAAAGAGCTTAATTGACGGGGTGTGAGTGCCGCTTATCTAGGCTCCTCGGCAACGGCGCTAGAAAAGAGCTTGATGTCTACTACGCTACCTTCTTCTTGTAGACTCGTGCTGGGCCTCCAAGCGCAGAGTTTTGTAGGATAGTAGCAAATTTTCCTCAAGTGGACGACCTAAGGTTTATCAATCTGTGGGAGGCATAGGATGAAGATGGTCTCTCTCAAACAACCCTGCAACCAAATAACAAAGAGTCTCTTGTGTCCCCAACACACCCAATACAATGGTAAATTGTATAGGTGCACTAGTTCGGCGAAGAGATGGTGATACAAGTGCAATATGGATGGTAGATATAGGTTTTTGTTATCTGATGAAAATATAAAAACAGCAAGGTCACAAGTAGTAAAAGTGAGTGAAAACGGTATTGTAATGCTTGGAAACATGGCCTAGGGTTCATACTTTCACTAGTGGAAGTTCTCTCAACAATGATAACATAATTAGATCATATAACAATCCCTCAATGTGCAACAAAGAGTCACGGAGAAGGTGATCCGCAAAGATGACAAACGGTATTGGACTCCTCTTGAAGGTACAATTCATAGCACAATTGAAAGTGACATAGATTTGAGACAGAATTGGGTCCGATGTCTTGGGGTGAAGGTTGTAAAAGTGCAGAGCATCTCGGAAGAATTTTGAGCCGGGTGGTGAAAAGCCACGGAGAAGGTGATCCGCAAAGATGACAACTTCACCATCTTTGGGCTGAGGAGTAGTTTCAGCACCTGGAACCCGCTGGTGGATGACATCTTTGGATGGTAAGACCCCCCATGTCCACATATTCATTCAGTGAGAGCTCAGATACTCTAGAAGCAACCCAATCGCATGAAGTGGGACCCTTAGTCATGATTGATTGAGTGAAAAGGCTGCAACCAAGGAGTAAGAGTGTGGCGGGTCAAGATTAAAATTTGAGCAGTTAAAGAGATTATGAGCCACCCTAAATATTGAGTGAAGTAAATATCAAGCTATGAAAGCATGGCGGGTTAAGTTGTGAAAGTATGAGCAGGCAACATGTTGGCGGGTTAATTGAAAGGAGCAATTTTTGAAATTCATTGGCGAGTTATAAATACAGTGTTAAGCCGCCCGCAAGGTGAAGGGCGGGTCAATGGTTTATGGATCTAAGGTTGCTGGATTTTTGCTAAGTGTGGAACAAATCGATCTCACAATTTATAGCTATATTTTTGGTTCTACGGCAACTCAAAAAAGGAGGATAAATGCTAAACCTAACAGGCGGCAGCAGAAGAACTAGGAGACTATATATTCATTATGAGGAAAAGGGAGATCTATCTAAGATGCGAAATAAGGGTTAAAACTGCTACCGCTCTTGTCCTATACTCTGATTTTAGATTGAAATACGACTTCCAGGTAGGGGATGGATGAACTAGGATGAACTTGAACGAACGGGGAGGAGCTCTATATACTTGAATGCCCTAATGTGGATCTGGAAAAGGAAAATAATGATACTTGACGGTGTTGATGAAGAGTGGAGGAGCGCCGCAGATCTTTGGTCCCAATAGGTCGATGCAGCGGCCTTGATGGAGTGGTCGGCGAGGTTCGCTTGGCGCGGCAAAGCTCCGATCGTAGCTGAGGTCGCGAGGAAGAAGAAGAGGCAGAGGCGATGGGGGTAAAAGGTGAAAAGGCAGGCCCTTGTGGCTACTTATAAGGGAAAGTGAAATAGTGAAACGGCAGGCCTAAAGACAGAGGTGGTGTCATAATATCATAACAGAGGAGGCACCTTGATTTTCGAAATGGGTGGTTAATGCAAAGATCCGTTGTGACGTCATGACAATCTTTCTTAATTTAATAATATGATGATGTCTACTACGCAACCTTCTTCTTGTAGACTCGTGTTGGGCCTCCAAGCGCAGAGTTTTGTAGGACAGTAGCAAATTTCCCTCAAGTGGATGACCTAAGGTCTATCAATCTGTGGGAGGCGTAGGATGAATATGGTCTCTCTCAAACAACCCTGCAACCAAATAACAAAGAGTCTCTTGTGTCCCCAACACACCCAATACAATGGTAAATTGTATAGGTGCACTAGTTCGGCGAAGAGATGGTGATACAAGTGCAATATGGATGGTAGATATAGGTTTTTGTTATCTGATGAAAATATAAAAATAGCAAGGTAACAAGTAGTAAAGTGAGTGAAAACGGTATTGCAATTCTTGGAAACAAGGCCTAGGGTTCATACATTCACTAGTGCAAGTTCTCTCAACAATGATAACATAATTAGATCATATAACAATCCCTCAACGTGCAACAAAGGGTCAGTCCAAAGTCACTAATAGCGGAGAACAGACGAAGAGATTATTGTAGGGTACAAAACCACCTCAAAGTTATTCTTTCTGATTGATCTATTGGGCTATTCCTATAAGTGTCACAAATAGCCCTAGATTTCGTACTAAAATAACACCTTAAGACACACATGAACAAAAACTCTAATGTCACTGATACGTCTCCAACGTATCTATAATTTTTGATTGTTCCATGCTATATTATATTCTGTTTTGGACATTATTGGGCTTTATTATACACTTTTATATTATTTTTGGGACTAACCTATTAACCGGAGGCCCAGAATTGCTGTTTTTTTGCCTATTTCAGAGTTTCGCAGAAAAATAATATCAAACGGAGTCCAAACGGAATAAACCTTCGGGAACGTGATTTTTGGAACAAATGTGATCCAGAGGACTTGGACCCTACGTCAAGAAATCAACCAGGAAGGCACGAGGTAGGGGGGCGCCCCTACCCCCAGGCGCACCCTCCACCCTCGTGGGACCCACATTGCTCCACCGACGTACTTCTTCATCCTATATATACCTACGTACCCCCAAACTACCAGATACGGAGCCAAAACCCTAATTCCACCGCAGCAACCTTCTGTACCCGTGAGATCCCATCTTGGGGCCTTTTCCGGAGCTCCGCCGGAGGGGGCATCGATCACGGAGGGCTTCTACACCAACACCATAGCCTCTCCGATGATGTGTGAGTAGTTTACCTCAGACCTTCAGGTCCATAGTTATTAGCTAGGTGGCTTCTTCTCTGTTTTTGGATCTCAATACAATATTCTCCCCCTCTCTTGTGGAGATCTATTCGATGTAATCTTCTTTTGCGGTGTGTTTGCTGAGACCGATGAATTGTGGGTTTATGATCAAGTTTATCTATGAACGATATTTGAATCTTCTCTAGATTACTTTATGTATGATTGGTTATCTTTGCAAGTCTCTGATACGTCTCCAACTTATCTATAATTTTTGATTGTTCCATGCTATTATATTATCTGTTTTGGATGTTATGGGATTTATTATACACTTTTATATTATTTTTGGGACTAACCTATTAACCTAGAGCCCAGTGTCAGTTTCTGTTTTTCCTTGTTTTAGAGTGTCAAAGAAAAGGAAAATCAAACAGAGTCCAATTGATCTGAAACTTCACAGAACTTATTTTGGACCAGAAGAAGCCCACGGAGTATCGGAGATGGACCAGGAGAGTCCCGGGCTGCCCACGAGGGTGGGGGGCACTCCCACCCCCTGGGCGCGCCCCCTGCCTCGTGGACAGCCCGGAGGTCCACCGACATACTTCATCCTCCTATATATACCCATATACCCTAAAAACTTCGAGGAGCACAATAGATCGGGAGTTCCGTCGCCAGAAGCCTCCGTAGCCACCGAAAACCAATCTAGACCCATTCCGGCACCCTGCCGGAGGGGGCAATCCCTCTTCAGTGGCCATCTTCATCATCTCGGTGCTCTCCATGACGAGGAGGGAGTAGTTCTCCCTCGGGGCTGAGGGTATGTACCAGTAGCTATGTGTTTGATCTATCTCTCTCTCTCGTGTTCTTGAGGTGGTATGATCTTGATGTATCACGAGCATCGCTATTATAGTTGGATCTTATGATGTTTCTCCCCCTCTACTCTCTTGTAATGGATTGAGTTTTCCCTTTGAAGTTATCTTATCGGATCAAGTCTTTAAGGATTTGAGAACACTTGATGTATGTCTTGTGTGGGATACCCGTGGTGACAATGGGGTATTCTATTGATCCACTTGATGTATGTTTTGGTGATCAACTTGCGGGTTTCTCCCATGAACCTATGCATAGGGTTTGGCACACGTTTTCGTCTTGACTCTCCGGTAGAAACTTTGGGGCACTCTTTGAAGTACTTTGTGTTGGTTTGAATAGATGAATCGAAGATTGTGTGATGCATATCGTATAATCATACCCGCGGATACTTGAGGTGACATTGGAGTATCTAGGTGACATTAGGGTTTTGATTGATTTGTGTCTTAAGGTGTTATTCTAGTACGAACTCTAGGATAGATTGAATGGAAAGAATAGCTTCATGTTATTTTACTATGGACTCTCGAATAGATCGATCAGAAAGAATAACTTTGAGGTGGTTTCGTACCCTACCATAATCTCTTCGTTTGTTCTCCGCTATTAGTGACTTTGGAGTGACTCTTTGTTGCATGTTGAGGGATAGTTATATGATCCAATTATGTTATCATTGTTGAGAGAACTTGCACTAGTGAAAGTATGAACCCTAGGCCTTGTTTCAACGCATTGCAATACCGTTTGTGCTCACTTTTATCATTAATTACCTTGCTGTTTTTGTATTTTCAGATTACAAAAACATATATCTACCATCCATATTGCACTTGTATCACCATCTCTTCGCCAAACTAGTGCACCTATAAAATTTACCATTGTATTGGGTGTGTTGGGGAAACAAGAAACTCTCTGTTATTTGGTTGCAGGGTTGTTTGAGAGAGACCATCTTCATCCTACGCCTCCCACGGATTGATAAACCTTAGGTCATCCACTTGAGGGAAATTTGTTACTGTCCTACATACCTCTGCAATTGGAGGCCCAACAACGTCCACAAGAAGAAGGTTGTGTAGTAGACATCAAGCTCTTTTCTGGCATCGTTGCCGGGGAGGTTAGCGCTTGAAGGTATATCTTTAGATCTTGCAATCTAATCTTTGTGTTTCTTGTTTTAGCACTAGTTTAGTTTATAAAAGAAAACTACAAAAAAATGGAATTGAGTTTGCCTCATACGCTTCATCTTTTTAATATCTTTCGTGAGTATGATGGAATGGTAAATTGTGCCAAAGTGTTAGAAGAAGAATGCATTAAAATGTTTGGCACTAAATCTTTCAATGATGAGCATGATTGCAATGTTGTTAGTATGAATTCCTTGAATATCCATGATGCTAATGATATGCAAAGCCACAAGCTTGGGGAAGCTATGTTTGATGAAGATGATATTTTTTGTCCCCCGAGTTTTGATGAGCAAATTTATTATGATGAAAGCATGCCTCCTATTTATGATGATTATATTGATGAAAGTGGATTTGGAGAGGTCATGACTTTATTTTGTGATGAATCCACTATTCCGGAAGTGGTTCCAATTGATTATGAGAACAAAGTTGCTATCTATGATGATTACTGTGATGACTTGTATGCTATAAAGAATAATGATATCCATGAAACTGGTCATCATGATTTTAGTTTTCAATTGGATTATGCCTCACATGATAATTATTTTGTTGAGTTTGGTCCCACTATTATTCATGAGAAGAATTTTGCTTGTGTGGAGACTAATAAAATTTCTATGCTTGTAGATCATGAAAAGAATGCTTTAGGTGCTGGTTATATTGTTGAATTCATTCATGATGCTACTGAAAATTATTATGAGGGAGGAATATATGCTTGTAGGAATTGCAATAATATCAAGTTTCCTCTCTATGTGCTTAAAGTTTTGAAGATATGCTTGTTTTACCTTCCTATGCAAGTTGATTCTTATTCCCACAAGTTTATTGCTCACAAAATCCCTATGCATAGGAAGTGGGTTAGACATAAATGTGCTAGTCATATTCTTCATGATGCTCTCTTTATGTTTCAATTCTTATGTCTTATGTGAGCATCATTGAAATCATCATGCCTAGCTAGGGGCGTTAAACGATAGCGCTTGTTGGGAGGCAACCCAATTTTTATTTTTGTTATTTGCTTTTTGCTCCTGTTTAGTAATAAATAATTCATCTAGCCTCTGTTTAGATGTGGTTTTTTGTGTTTAATTAGTGTTTGTGCCAAGTAAACAGTTGGGAAGACTTGGGGAAAGTCTTTTTGATCTTGCTGTAAAAAACAGAAACTTTAGCGCTCATGAGAATTGCTGCCATTTTTATTTGGAGAGTGCTATTTAGTTAATTCATTTTGCATATGATTAATAGATAAATTACTCACGTCCATAAATTTATTTTAAAAATTTTGGGGTTCTAGAAGTATACGTTTGATCTAGATTACTACAGACTGTTCTGTTTTTGACGGATTCTGTTTTCTATGTGTTGTTTGCTTATTTTGATGAATCTATGAGTAGTATCGGAGGGTATGAACCATAAAGAAGTTGGAATACAGTATATATTACACCAATATGAATTTAGAATGAGTTCACAATAGTACCTAAGTGGTGATTTATTTTCTTATACTAACGGAGCTTACGAGTTTTCTGTTAAGTTTTGTGTTGTGAAGTTTTCAAGTTTTGGGTAAAGATTAGATGGACTATGGAATAAGGAGTGGAAAGAGCCTAAGCTTGGGGATGCCCAAGTCACCCCAAGGAAATATTCAAGGACAACCAAGAGCCTAAGCTTGGGGATGCCCCGGAAGGTATCCCCTCTTCCGTCTTCGTTCATCGGTAACTTTACTTGGAGCTATATTTTTATTTGCCACATGATATGTGTTTTGCTTGGAGCGTCATTTTATTTTATTTTATTTAGTTTTGCTTTCTGTTTGAATAAAATACCAAGATCTGAAATTCTTAAATGTTAGATAGTCTTCACATAGTTGCATAATTATTTGACTACTCATTGATCTTCACTTATATCTTTCGGAGTAGTTTGTTGTTGCTCTAGTGCTTCACTTATATCTTTTTAGAGCACGGTGGTGGTTTTATTTTATATAAATTAATGAACTCTCATGTTTCACTTATATTATTTTGAAAGTCTGTAGAACAGCATGGTAGTTTTCTTTGGTTATGAAACTAGTCCTAATATGATAGGCATCCAAGTGGGATATAATAAAAACTTTCATAAAAAAGTGCATTGAATACTATGAGAAGTTTGATACTTGATAATTTTTTTGAGATATGAAGATGGTGATATTAGAGTCATGCTAGTTGAGTAGTTGTGAATTTGAGAGATACTTGTGTTAAAGTTTGTGATTCCCGTAGCATGCATGTATGGTGAACCGTTATGTGATGAAGTCAGAGCATGATTTATTTATTGATTGTCTTCCTTATGAGTGGTGGTCGGGGACGAGCGATGGTCTTTTCCTACCAATCTATCCCCCTAGGAGCATGCATGTAGTACTTTGTTTCGATAACTAATAGATTTTTGCAATAATTATGTGAGTTCTTTATGACTAATGTTGAGTCCATGGATTATACACACTCTCACCCTTCCACCATTGCTAGCCTCTCTAGTACCGCACAACTTTCGCCGGTACCATAAACCCACCATATACCTTCCTCAAAACAGCCACCATACCTACCTATTATGGCATTTCCATAGCCATTCTGAGATATATTGCCATGCAACTTTCCACCGTTCCATTTATTATGACACGCTCCATCATTGTCATATTGCTTTGCATGATCATGTAGCTGACATCGTATTTGTGGCAAAGCCACTGTTCAAAATTCTTTCATACATGTCACTCATGAGTCATTGCACATCCCGGTACACCGCCGGAGGCATTCATATAGAGTCATATCTTGTTCTAAGTATCGAGTTGTAATTCTTGAGTTGTAAGTAAATAAAAGTGTGATGATCAGCATTATTAGAGCATTGTCCCGGTGAGGAAAGGATGATGGAGACTATGATTCCCCCACAAGTCGGGATGAGACTCCGGACGAAAAATAAAAAAAGAGAAAAAAGAGGCCATAAAAAAAGAGAAGGCCCAAAAAATTATTAAAAATAAAATAAAAAATGATAAAAAAAGAGAGAGGGGGCAATGCTACTATCCTTTTACCACACTTGTGCTTCAAAGTAGCACCATGATCTTCATGATAGAGAGTCTCCTATGTTGTCACTTTCATATACTAGTGGGAATCTTTCATTATAGAACTTGTCTTGTATATTCCAATGATGGGCTTCCTCAAAATGCCCTAGGTCTTCGTGAACAAGCGAGTTGGATGCACACCCACTTAGTTCCTTTTGTTGAGCTTTCATATACTTGTAGCTCTAGTGCATCCGTTGCATGGCAATCCCTACTCGCTCACATTGATATCTATTAATGGGCATCTCCATAGCCCATTTTATACGCCTAGTTGATGTGAGACTATCTTCTCCTTTTTGTCTTCTCCACAACCACCATTCTATTCCACCTATAGTGCTATGTCCATGGATCACGCTTATGTATTGCGTGAAGATTGAAAAAGTTTGAGAACAACAAGAGTATGAAACAATTGCTTGGCTTGTCATCGGGGTTGTGCATGATTTAAATATTTTGTGTGGTGAAGATAGATCATAGCCAGACTATATGATTATGTAGGGATAGCTTTATTTGGCCATGTTATTTTGAGAAGACGTAATTGCTTTGTTAGTATGCTTGAAGTATTATTATTTTTATGTCAATATTAAAATTTTGTATGTATCTGATTATTCATGCCAAAAAGAAGAGAATTACTTAGAGAAATATGTCAGGTAGTATTCCACATCAAAAATTCTGTTTTTATCATTTACCTACTCAAGGACGAGCAGGAATTAAGCTTGGGATGCTGATACGTCTCCAAAGTATCTATAATTTTTGATTGTTCCATGCTATTATATTATCTGTTTTGGATGTTTATGGGCTTTATTATACACTTTTATATTATTTTTGGGACTAACCTATTAAGCCAGAGCCCAGTGCCAGTTTCTGTTTTTTTCCTTGTTTTAGAGTATCGCAGAAAAGGAAAATCAAACGGAGTCCAATTGACCTGAAACTTCACATAACTTATTTTTGGACTAGAAGAAGCCCATGGAGTATCGAAGATGGATCAGGAGAGTCCCGGGCTGCCCACGAGGGTGGGGGGCATGCCCATCCCCCTGGGCACGACCCCCTGCCTCGTGGACAGCCTGGAGGTCCACCAACGTACTTCTTCCTCCTATATATAACCATATACCCTAAAAACTTCGAGGAGCACAATATATCGGGAGTTCCGCCGCCAGAAGCCTCCGTAGCCACTGAAAACCAATTTAGACCCGTTCCGGCACCCGGCCGGAGGGGGAATCCCTCTCTGGTGGCCATCTTCATCATCCCGGTGCTCTCCATGACGAGGAGGGAGTAGTTCTCCCTCGGGGCTGAGGGTATGTACCAGTAGCTATGTGTTTGATCTCTCTCTCTCTCTCTCTCTCTCGTGTTCTTGAGGTGGTACGATCTTGATGTATCGCGAGCTTTGCTATTATAGTTGGATCTTATGATGTTTCTCCCCCTCTACTCTCTTGTAATGGATTGAGTTTCCCCTTTGAATTTATCTTATCGGATTGAGTCTTTAAGGATTTGAGAACACTTGATGTATGTATTGCATGGGATGCCCGTGGTGACAATGGGGTATTATATTGATCAACTTGATGTATGTTTTGGTGATCAACTTGCAGGTTCCGCCCATGAACCTATGCATAGGGGTTGGCACACGTTTTCGTCTTGACTCTCCGGTAGAGACTTTGGGGTACTCTTTGAAGTACTTTGTGTTGGTTTGAATAGATGAATCTGAGATTGTGTGATGCATATTGTATAATCATACCCGCGGATACCTGAGGTGACATTGGAGTATCTAGGTGACATTAGGGTTTTGATTGATTTGTGTCTTAAGGTGTTATTCTAGTACGAACTCTAGGATAGATTGAATGGAAAGAATAGCTTCATGTTATTTTACTACGGACTCTTGAATAGATCGATCAGAAAGAATAACTTTGAGGTGGTTTCGTACCCTACCATAATCTCTTCGTTTTTTCTCCGCTATTAGTGACTTTGGAGTGACTCTTTGTTGCATGTTGAGGGATAGTTATATGATCCAATTATGTTATTATTGTTGAGAGAACTTGCACTAGTGAAAGTATGAACCCTAGGCCTTGTTTCAACGCATTGCAATACCGTTTGTTCTCACTTTTATCATTAGTTACCTTGCTGTTTTTATATTTTCAGATTACAAAAACATATATCTACTATCCATATTGCACTTGTATCACCATCTCTTCGCTGAACTAGTGCACCTATACAATTTACCATTGTATTAGGTGTGTTGGGGACACAAGAGACTCTATGTTATTTGGTTGCAGGGTTGTTTGAGAGAGACCATCTTCATCCTTCGCCTCCCACGGATTGATAAACCCTAGGTCATCCACTTGAGGGAAATGTTCTATTGTCCTACAAACCTCTGCACTTGGAGGCCCAACAACATCTACAAGAAGAAGGTTGTGTTGTAGACATCAGTCTCTTCGAATTATCAGTTTGGTTTGGCCTACTAGATTGATCTTTCTTGCAATGGGAGAAGTGCTTAGCTTTGGGTTCAATCTTGCGGTTTCCTTTCCAAGTGACAGTAGGGGCAACAAGGCACGTATTGTATTGTTGCCATCGAGGATAACAAGATGGGGTTTATATCATATTGCATGAGTTTACCCCTCTACATCATGTCATCTTGCTTAAAGCGTTACTCTGTTCTTTTGAACTTAATACCCTAGATGCATGCTGGATAGCGGTCGATGTGTGGAGTAATAGTAGTAGATGCAGGCAGGAGTCGGTCTACTTGTCTCAGACGTGATGCCTATATACATGATCATACCTAGATATTCTCATAACTATGCTCAATTCTGTCAATTGCTAAACAGTAATTTGGTTACCCACCGTAATACTTATGCTCTCGAGAGAAGCCACTAGTGAAACCTATGGCCCCCGGGTCTATTTTCTATCAGATTAATCTTTCATCAACAAGCTATTTCTTGCACCATTTTTATTTTGCTTTATTCACTTTGCATCTTTATCATAAAAATACCAAAAATATTATCTTATCATATCTATCAGATCTCACTTTCGTAAGTGACCGTGAAGGGATTGACAACCCCTTTATTGCGTTGGCTGCGAGGATTTTATTTGTTTGTGTAGGTGCGAGGGACTCGTGCGTGGCCTCCTACTGGATTGATACCTTGGTTCTCAAAAACTGAGGGAAATACTTACGCTACTTTGCTGCATCACCCTTTCCTCTTCAAGGGAAAACCAACGCAGTGCTCAAGAGGTAGCAAGAAGGATTTCTGGCACCGTTGCCGGGGGTCTATGCAAAAGTCAACATACCAAGTACCCATCATAAACCCTTATCTCCCGCATTACATTATTTGCCATTTGCCTCTCATTTTCCTCTCCCCCACTTCACCCTTGTCGTTTTATTTGCCCTCTCTCTCCGTCCTCCTTCTCTTTCCCTATTTTGCCTCTTTTTGCCTGTTTCTTGTTTGCCCGTTTCTTGTTTGCTTGTGTGTTGGATTGCTTGCCTGTCACGATGACTCTACCTAGATTTGGTGATCTTCACCTTAAAAGGCTATAAGAGATCGAAAGCAATGTCAGGAGTTTTATGGTCTTACAATTTGAGCACAATAATTTCTTTAGAAACAAGCTTAAAGAACAAAAAAGCTTTATGGGTTATATGAATAAAGTGCTCGATCATATGTCTAAAGAATTTGATGGTTTGAAATCTCAAATTGCTCATCTTGAGAAGTTAATAGCTGAAGTTTCGGATAAGCAGGCCACCTTAGTTAATAAGATGTCCACTAAGCCGGAATTTTTTTTGGAAAAAAAAGATGAAGATCTAAAATTTATTGATGTGTCTCCTATTAAATCTTTGTTTTTCAATATGAATCTTGATAATTATGGGACTGAATATGATCCACCTTTACCTAGAAGGCGTTCCAAAAATTCGGAGTCTTTAGATCTTGATGCTAAAAATTTTAAAAGTGGGATTGAAGAGGTCAAAACTTTAAATATCAATGAACCCACCCTTTTGGATTTCAAGGAATTTAATTATGATAATTGCTCTTTGACAGATTGTATTTCCTTGTTACAATCCGTGCTAAATTCTCCACATGCTTATAGTCAAAATAAAGCTTTTACTAAACATATCGTTGATGCTTTGATGCAATATTATGAGGAAAAACTTGAGTTGGAAGTTTCTATCCCTAGAAAACTTTATGATGAGTGGGAACCTACTATTAAAATTAAAATTAAAGATCATCAATGCTATGCTTTGTGTGATTTGGGTGCTAGTGTTTCCACGATCCCAAAGACTTTGTGTGATTTGCTAGGTTTCCGTGATTTTGATGATTGCTCTTTAAACTTGCACCTTGCGGATTTCACTATTAAGAAACCTATGGGAAGAATTAATGATGTTCTTATTGTTGCAAATAGGAATTATGTGCCCGTAGATTTTATTGTTCTTGACATAGATTGCAATCCTTCATGTCCTATTATTCTTGATAGACCTTTCCTTAGAACGATTGGTGCAATTATTGATATGAAGGAAGAGAATATTAGATTCCAATTTCCGTTAAGGAAAGGTATGGAACACTTACCTAGAAATTAAATTAAATTACCATATGAATCTATTATGAGATCTACTTATGGATTGCCTACCAAAGATGGCAATACCTAGATCTATCTTCGCTTTTATGCCTAGCTAGGGGCGTTAAACGATAGCGCTTGTTGGGAGGCAACCCAATTTTATTTTTATTCATTGCTTTTTGCTCCTGTTTACTAATAAATAATTTATCTAGCCTATGTTTTGGTTGTGTTTTTGTGTTTAATTAGTGTTTGTGCCAAGTAGAACCATTGGGAAGACTTGGGGAAAGTCTTTTTGATCTTGCTGTAAAAACCAGAAACTTTAGCGCTCACGAGAATTGCTGCAATTTTTATTTGGACAGTGCTATCTAGTTGTTTATTTTGAAGATGATTAATAGATAAATTCCTCACGTCCATAAATTTATTTTAGAATTTTTGGGGTTCCAGAAGTTTGCGTTAGCTACAGATTACTACAGATTGTTCTGTTTTTGACAGATTCTGTTTTTCGTGTGTTGTTTGCTTATTTTGATGAATCTATGGCAAGTAAAATAGTTTATAAACTATAGAGAAGTCGGAATACAGTAGGTTTAACACCAATATAAATAAATAATGAGTTCATTACAGTACCTTGAAGTGGTGTTTTGTTTTCTTTCGCTAACGGAGCTCACGAGATTTTCTATTTTGAGTTTTGTGTTGTGAAGTTTTCAAGTTTTGGGTAAAAGATTTGATGGATTATGGAACAAGGAGTGGCAAGAGCCTAAGATTGGGGATTCCCATGGAACCCCAAGATAATATAACGACACATAAAATCCAAAGCTTGGGGATGCCCCAGAAGGCATCCCCTCTTTCGTCTACTTCCATCGGTAACTTTACTTGGAGCTATATTTTTATTCACCACATGATATGTCTTTTGCTTGGAGCGTCTTGTATTATTTGAGTCTTTATTTGTTAGTTTGAGACAACCATCTTTGCTGCACACACCTTTTGAGAGAAACACACATGATTTGAAAATTATTAGAATACTCTATGTGCTTCACTTATATCTTTTGAGTTATATAGTTTTTGCTCTAGTACTTCACTTATATCTTTTAGAGCACAGTGGTGGATTTGTTTTATAGAAACTATTATTCTGTCATGATTCACTTATATTATTTTGAGAGTCTTAAACAGCATGGTAATTTACTTAAACTGGGAAATTAATCCTAATATGCTAGACATTCAAGATTAGTAAAAAAAATTCTTATGAGTGTGCTGAATACTAAGAGAAGTTTGATACTTGATAATTGTTTTGAGATATGGAGATGGTGATATTATAGTCATGCTAGTTGAGTAGTTGTTAATTTGAGAAATACTTGTGTTGAAGTTTGTGATTCCCGTAGCATGCACGTATGGTGAACCGTTATGTGATGAAGTCGGAGCATGATTTATTTATTGATTGTCTTCCTTATTAGTGGCGGTCGGGGACGAGCGATGGTCTTTTCCTACCAATCTATCCCCCTAGGAGCATGCGCGTAATACTTTGTTTCGATAACTAATAGATTTTTGCAGTAAGTATGTGAGTTCTTTATGACTAATGTTGAGTCCATGGATTATACACACTCTCACCCTTCCACCATTGCTAGCCTCTCTAATACCGCGCACCATTCTCCAGTATCATACACCCAACATACACCTTCCTCAAAACAGCCACCATACCTATCTATCATGGCATTTCCATAGCCATTCCGAGATATATTGCCATGCAACTTTCCACCGTTCCGTTTACTATGACATGCTCCATCATTGTCATATTGCTTTGCATGATCATGTAGTTGACATTGTATTTGTGGCAAAGCCACCGTTCATAATTCATTCATACATGTCACTCATGCATCATTGCACATCCCGGTACACCTCCGGAGGCATTCACATAGAGTCATATTTTGTTCTAAGTATTGAGTTGTAATTGTTGAGTTGTAAGTAAATAAAAGTGTGATGATCATCATTTTTAGAGCACTGTCCCAAGTGAGGAAAGGACGATGGAGACTATGATTCCCCCACAAGTCGGGATGAGACTCCGGACTAAATAAAAAAAGAGGCCATAAAAAGGGAAAGGCCCAAATAAAAAAAATAAGAGAAAAAGAGAGAAGGGACAATGCTACTATCCTTTTACCACACTTGTGCTTCAAAGTAGCACCATGATCTTCATGATAGAGAGTCTCCTATGATATCACTTTCATATACTAGTGGGAATTTTTCATTATAAAACTTGGCTTGTATATTCCAATGATGGGCTTCCTCAAAATGCCCTAGGTCTTCGTGAACAAGCGAGTTGGATGCACACCCACTTAGTTCCTTTTGTTGAGCTTTCATATACTTGTAGCTCTAGTGCATCCGTTGCATGGCAATCCCTACTCACTCACATTGATATCTATTAATGGGCATCTCCATAGCCCATTTATATGCCTAGTTGATGTGAGACTATCTTCTCCTTTTTTGTCTTCTCCACACCAACCATTCCATTCCACATATAGTGCTATGTCCATGGCTCACGCTCATGTATTGCATGAAGATTGAAAAAGTTTTAGAACACCAAAAGTATGAAACAATTGCTTGGCTTGTCATCGGGGTTGTGCATGATTTAAATATTTTGTGTGGTGAAGATAGAGCATAGCCAGACTATATGATTTTGTAGGGATAACTTTCTTTGGCCATGTTATTTTGAGAAGACATAATTGCTTAGTTAGTATGCTTGAAGTGTTATTATTTCTATGTCAATATTAAACTTTTTTCTTGAATCTTTCGGATCTGAATATTCATACCACAATTAAGAGAATTACATTGAAATTATGCCAAGTAGCATTCCACATCAAAAATTCTGTTTTTATCATTTACCTACTCGAGGACGAGCGGGAATTAAGCTTGGGGATGCTTGATATGTCTCCAACGTATCTATAATTTTTGATTGTTCCATGCTATATTATATTCTGTTTTGGACATTATTGGCTTTATGATACACTTTTATATTATTTTTGGGACTAACCTATTAACCGGAGGCCAAGCCCAGAATTGTTGTTTTTTTGCCTATTTCAGAGTTTCGCAGAAAAAGAATATCAAACGGAGTCCAAACGGAATGAAACCTTCGGGAACGTGATTTTTGGAACGAATGTGATCTAGAGGACTTGTACCCTACGTCAAGAAAGCAACCAGGAAGGCATGAGGTAGGGGGCGCACCCTCCACCCTCATGGGGCCCACGTTGCTCCACCGACGTACTTCTTCCTCCTATATATACCTACGTACCCCCAAACTACCAGATACGGAGCCAAAACCCTAATTCCACCGCCGCAACCTTCTGTACCTGTGAGATCCCATCTTGGGGCCTTTTCCGGAGCTCCGCCGGAGGGGGCATCGATCACGGAGGGCTTCTACATCAACACCATAGCCTCTCTGATGACGTGTGAGTAGTTTACCTTAGACCTTCGGGCCCATAGTTATTAGCTAGATGGCTTCTTCTCTCTTTTTGGATCTCAATAGAATGTTCTCCCCCTCTCTTGTGGAGATCTATTCGATGTAATCTTATTTTGCGGTGTGTTTGTTGAGACCGATGAATTGTGGGTATATGATCAAGTTTATCTATGAACAATATTTGAATCTTCTCTGAATTCTTTTATGTATGATTGGTTATCTTTGCAAGTCTCTTCGAATTATCAGTTTGGTTTGGCCTACTAGATTGATCTTTCTTGCAATGGGAGAAGTTCTTAGCTTTGGGTTCAATCTTGCGGTGTCCTTTCCCAGTGATAGTAGGGGCAGCAAGGCACATATTTTATTGTTTCCATCGAGGATAACAAGATGGGGTTTATATCATATTGCATGAGTTTATCCCTCTACATCATGTCATCTTGCTTAAAGCGTTACTGTGTTCTTTTGAACTTAATACTCTAGATGCATGCTGGATAGCGGTCGATGTGTGGAGTAATAGTAGTAGATGCAGGCAGGAGTCGGTCTACTTGTCTCAGACGTGATGCCTATATACATGATCATACCTAGATATTCTCATAACTGTGCTCAATTATGTGAATTGCTCAATAGTAATTTGTTTACCCACCGTAATACTTATGCTCTCGAGAGAAGCCACTAGTGAAACCTATGGCCCTCGGGTCTATTTTCTATCATATTAATCTTCCATCAACAAGCTATTTCTTGCACCATTTTTATTTTGCTTTATTCACTTTGCATCTTTATCATAAAAATACCAAAAATATTATCTTATCATATCTATCAGATCTCACTTTCGTAAGTGACCGTGAAGGGATTGACAACCCCTATATTGCGTTGGTTGTGAGGATTTTATTTGTATGTGTAGGTGCGAGGGACTCGTGCGTGGCCTCCTACTGGATTGATACCTTGGTTCTCAAAAACTGAGGGAAATACTTACAGTACTTTGCTGCATCACCCTTTCCTCTTCAAGGGAAAACCAACACAGTGCTCAAGAGGTAGCAGTCACCTAGATACTCCAATGTCACCACAAGTATCCGCGGGTTTGATTATACGATATGCATCACACAATCTCAGAGTCATCTATTCAAACCAACACAAAGAACTTCAAAGAGTGCCCTAAAGTTTCTACCGGAGAGTCAAGACGAAAACTTGTGCCAACCCCTATGCATAAGTTCACATGGACACAGAGCCCGCAAGTTGATCGCCAAAACATACATCAAGTAGATCACGCGAATAACCCATTGTCACCACAGATAAGCACATGCAAGACTAATGTCGCATGAAGCTACGTCGGTATTTCCCCAAAGCGGAAGGGATGATGGAGCACAACGGCGGTAGGTATTTCCCTCAGATGTGAAACCAAGGTTATCGAACCAGTAGGTGAACCAAGCAACACAACATAAACAACAGCTACACACAAATAACAACTTCTCGCAACCCGACGTGTTAAAGGGGTTGTCAATCCCTTCCAGGGTACGACACCTCAAGATAGGCAAACGGACATGAGGTAAATTTGTAGTAGATTGATAGATCTAACGCAAAATAAATAAATGAGAATAAATTGCAACAAAGTATTTTTGGGTTTTTGGATTAATAGATCTGAAAATAAAAGCAAAGGAAAATAGATTGCAAAGGCAAATAATAAGAGAAAGAGACCCGGGGCCGTAGGTTTCACTAGTGGCTTCTCTCGAGAAAAATAACA
This sequence comes from Triticum urartu, assembly GCF_003073215.2. Taxonomy (NCBI): domain Eukaryota; kingdom Viridiplantae; phylum Streptophyta; class Magnoliopsida; order Poales; family Poaceae; genus Triticum; species Triticum urartu. The sequence continues at coordinate 269,896,757 of NC_053028.1, forward strand.
AATGGTGGGTGAACAAATTAATGTTGGGCAATTGATAGAACTTCAAATAGTGATGACAATATCCAGGCAATGATCATTACATAGGCATCACGTCCAAGATTAGTAGACCGACTCCTACCTGCATCTACTACTATTACTTCACACATCGACCGCTATCCAGCACACATCTAGTGTATTAAGTTCATGGAGAAATAGAGTAATGCAATAAGAACGATGACATGCTGTAGAAAAGATCTATCTATGTAGAGATAGACCCCATCGTTTTATCCTTAGTAGCAAGGATACGTGTCAGTTCCCTTTCTGTCACTGGGATCAAGCACCGTAAGATCGAACCCACTACAAAGCACCTCTTCCAATTGCAAGATAAATAGATCAAGTTGGCCAAACAAAACCCAAATATCATAGAAGAAATACGACGCTATAAGCAATCATGCATAAAAGAGATCAAAGAAACTCAAATACTTTCATGGATATAAAAAGATAGATCTGATCATAAACTCAAAGTTCATCGATCCCAACAAACACACCGCAAAAGAGTTACATCAAATGGATCGCCAAGAGACCATTGTATTGAGAATCAAGAGAGAGAGAGAGAGAGAGAGAGAGGAAGCCATCTAGCTACTAACTACGGACCCGAAGGTCTACAAAGAACTACTCACGCATCATCGGAGAGGCACCAATGGAGGTGGTGAACCCCGTCTGATATGGTGTCTAGATTGGATCTGGTGTTTTTGGACTCTGCAGTGGCTGGACGAATATTTCGTCGACTCCCCTAGGGTTCTGGAAATATTGGGGTATTTACAGAGCAAAGAGGCGGTCCCGGGGGCACCCGAGGTGGGCACAACCCACCAAGGCGCGCCCTGGTGGGTTGTGCCTCCCTCGGGGAAACCCCCAGGCGCAGCCAGGTCCCGTTGTTTTCTTTCTGGCCCATAAAAATTCACAGTAAAGTTTCGGGGCATTTGGACTCCATTTGATATTGATTTTCTGCGATGTAAAAAACATGGAAAAACAACAACTGGCACTTGGCACTATGTCAATAGGTCAATACCAAAAACTGATATAAAATGACTATAAAATTATTATAAAACATCCAAGATTGATAATATAACAACATGGAACAAGCAAAAATTATAGATACGTTGGAGATGTATCAGCATCCCCAAGCTTAACTCGTACTCGTCCTCGAGTAGGGAAGTGATAAAAACAAAAAAATGATGTGGAATGCTGCCTAACATGTCATATCATATTTCTTTCTTTATAGCATGGACATTTGGACTTCTATATTGTTCAAAGCAATAGTCTAGTTTTGACATGATAATTTAAATACTCAAGCATATCAACAAGCAACCATGTCTTTCAAAATATCAACGCTAAAATAAGTTATGCCTAGCCCACCATGCTCAACCATTGATCCATTCATGAAACACACTCGCACATTAGCTACGCCCAATACTCAAGTACGATCATATTGCCTCCTAGTTGGTGCTTTTTATAAGAGAAGATGGAAACTCAAATTCAAAATAAAAATTGCATAAAATAAAAGAAAGGCCCTTCGCATAGGGAAGTAGGGATTTGTAGAGGTGCTAGAGCTCAAAGCGAAAAACTTAGAGATAAAAACATTTTGGGAGGTGTATCCATCGCACCAATGAAAATGACTTAGAGTTCCCAATACTTTCCATGCTTAGATATGTCATAGGCGGTTCCCAAACAGAAAATAAAGTTTATTCTTTTTTCCACCATACTTTCACTTTCCATGGCTAGCCGTATCCGCAGTTGCCCTCCATACCAACACTTTCCAAGGAATTTACTATGTGACAACATAAAGTAAATTCATTTTTTTCATTTTGGGACTGGGCATCCCTAATACCTTTGCCTTACTCTCGTGCAATGACAAGTGAATAAACAGTCATCTTGAGAATAACACATCTAGCATGGAAAATATTAGCCACCCCTCACCGCTCTGCGAGCGAAACGAAGACACAAAAGAGAAGCTTATTTTTGAAAAATTAGAGATGGCACATGCAAATTTGCTTAGAACGGCAAAAGAATACCGCATATAGGTAGATATAGTGGACTCATGTGGCAAAACTGGTTTAAAGGTTTTAGGATGCACAAGTAGAGATCATACTTAGTGCAAAATGAAGGCTAGCAAAATATTGAGAAGCGACCAACCAAGAAACGAATAATCTCATAAGCGAGCATTAAGCATAACTAACACCGAATAATGCACCACAAGTAGGATGTAATTTCATTGCATAACTATTGACTTTTGTGCTTGCATAGTGAATCACAAACCTTGACACCAATATTCTTACTAAAGCATAATTACTCATCAAGATGACTCACATATCACATCATCGTATCTCAAAACTATTACTAAGAATCAAGTATATTTTGTCCAGTGATCTTCATGAAAGTTTTTATTATATCCTTCTTGGATATCCATCACTTTGGGACTAATTTTCATATGTTGCTTTTCATAAGCTCAAACAAATATAAGTGAAGATCAATATTTCTTTCTCTCAAATTAATTTAAGTGAAGCAAGAGAGAATTTCTTGAAAATTTTACTAACTCTCAAATAAACCTAGGTGAAGCAAGAGAGCATTTCTTCAAAAATACTAAGCACACCATGCTCAAAAAGATGTAAGTGAAGCACTAGAGCAAGTCCATAGCTCATAAAAAATTTAAGTGAAGCAAAGAGAACAATTCTAACAGGTCATGACATAATTTTGGCTCTCTCAAATAGGTGTGTCCAGCAAGGGATCAAGACACAAAATACAAAATAAAACAAGCAAAGACTCACATTATACAAGACGCTCCAAGCAAAACACATAGTTTGTGATGAATAAAAATATAGCTTCGAGTAAAATACCGATGGTCGTTAGAAGAAAGAGGGGTTGCCACTCGGGGGCATCCCCAAGATTAGTTGTTTGCTCATTTTTGGATAATAGCTTGGGATGCAGGGGCATACCTAAGCTTAGGCTCTTCTATCCTATATTCCTTCATCCATCATAAGATAACCAAAACTTGAAAACTTAATCACGCAAAACTCAACAAAACTTTTGTGAGACTCGTTAGTATAAGAATAATAAATCACTACTATAAGTGATGTATAAAACCAATTCATATTTTGTTCTTGAATTATATCTACTGTATTCCAACTTTTCTATGGCAAAAACTCATCAAAGAAAACCATAGAGCCATCAAAATAAGCACACAACACAAAGTAAACAGAATCTGTCAAAACAGAGCAATCTGTAGCAATCGGACTATTTCGAATACTTCTGTAACTCCAAAAATTCTGAATAATTAGGAGGCCTGAGCAATTTGTATATTTATCTACTGCAACTGGAATGGGTATTTTATCGCTCTCTGGTTAAAAATGAGAATTGTTTTCGTGAGCGTAAAAGTTTCTTTTTTTTAGCAAGATCAAACGACTATCACCCAAGAAGATACTAAAGGCTTTACTTGGCACAAACACTAACTAAAACACAAAAAACACAATCATAACAGTAGAATAATTTTTCAAACACTCAAGAACATAAAGTAAAAAGCAAAAATAAATTTTATTCATTGGGTTGCCTCCCAACAAGCGCTAATTTTACGTCCCTAGCTAGGCATAATATCTCAACGATGCTCACACAACAGATAATAATCGGAACACAAAGAGAGCATCATGAAACCTGTGACAAAGACATTTAAGTCTAACATAATTCCAATGCATAGGAATTTTATAGGAAAACAAATTATCAAGACAAGAAACATTTATCATATGCAAAGGAGAGGAATAAAACATTGACAATCTCAACACAACGAGAGGAAATTTAATAACATGGAAATTTCTACAACCATATTTTCCTCTCTCATAATAATTATATGTAGGATCATAATCAAATTCAATAATATAACTATCATATAAAAATTTCTCTTCATGATCCACATGCATACAAAGTTGACACTCTTCCAAAAAATAGTGGGATTATCATCAAATTAAGTCATGACCTCTCCAAACCCACTTTCATCAAAAATTTCATAAGATTGAACACTCTCCAAATATGTGGGTTTATTTTTAGCTAAAGTTGACACTCTTCCAAACCCACTTTCAATATTATCGCAGACATATTCATCATGAGGCTTAAAGAAATTTTCAAGATCATAAGAAACATTATCACCCCAATCATGATCATTGGAATAATTAGCGGACATGACAAAAAGCATCCCCAAGCTTGGGGTTTTGCATATTATTAGCACAATTGACTTTAATATAATTTATAGCAAAATTATTGCAATCATGCTTTTCATTCAAGGAGCTATCATGAATCACTTCATAAATTTCTTCATCACAATTTTCAGATTCATGATTCTCAAGCAAAACTTCATAAAGATAATCTAGTGCACTCAACTCACTAAAATTGGTTCATCATGATTGGATCTTTTAAAATGATTTGCATGTGGATGGGGATCCATATCAATAGATTTTTAGCAAGCGAAGATGCTAGCATATAGAAGGCACATGGCAACACAAGCAAACAAAAGATCTGACGAGAAAAAGGCGAACGAAAAAGAGGGGTGAATAAAACTGCAATTTTTTGTGAATTGGGGGAGAGGAAAACGAGAGGCAAATGGACAATAATGCAAATTGCGAGGAGATGCGATTTGTGATTAGGAACCTGTTATATGTTGAAGATCCTCCCCGTCAACGGTGCCAGAAATTCCTTTTGATGTCGCTTGAAGCTACATCGGTATTTCCCCAAAGAGGAAGGGATGATGCAGCACAACGGCGGTAGGTATTTCCCACAGATGTGAAACCAAGGTTATCAAACCAGTAGGAGAACGAAGCAACACAACGTAAACAGCACCTGCACACAAATTACAACTTCTCGCAACCCGACGTGTTAAAGGGGTTGTCAATCCCTTTCGGGGTACGGCGCCTCTAGATAGGCAAACATACGTGATGTAAATTTGTAGTAGATTGATAGATCGAACACCAAATAAATAAATGAGAATAAATTGCAGTAAAGTATTTTTGGGTTTTTGTATTAATAGATCTGAAAATAAAAGCAAAGGAAAATAGATCGCAAAGGCAAATAATAAGAGAAAGAGACCCGGAGGCCGTAGGTTTCACTAGTGGCTTCTCTCGAGAAAAATAGCAAACGGTGGGTGAACAAATTACTGTTGGGCAATTGATAGAACTTCAAATATTGATGACGATATCTAGGCAATGATCATTACATAGGCATCGCATCCAAGATTAGTAGACCGACTCCTGCCTGCATCTACTACTATTACTCCAGCCATCGACCGCTATCTAGCATGCATCTAGTGTATTAAGTTCATGGAGAAATGGGGTAATGTAATAAGAAAGATGACATGATGTAGACAAGATCTATCTATGTAGAGATAGACCCCATCGTTTTATCCTTAGTAGCAACGATACATACATGACGGTTCCCCTTCTGTCACTGGGATCAAGCACCGTAAGATCGAACCCACTACAAAGCACCTCTTCCCATTGTAAGATAAATAGATCAAGTTGGCCAAACAAAACCCAAATATCGGAGAAGAAATATGAGGCTATAAGCAATCATGCATAAAAGAGATCAAAGAAAATCAAATACTTTCATGGATATAAAAAGATAGATCTGATCATAAACTCAAAGTTCATCGATCCCAACAAACACATCGCAAAAGAGTTACATCATATGGATCTCCAAGAGATCATTGTATTGAGAATCAAGAGAGAGATAGGAAGCCATCTAGCTACTAACTACGGACCCAAAGGTCTACAAAGAACTACTCACGCATCGTCAGAGAGGCACCAATGGAGGTGGTGAACTCCATCTGAGATGGTGTCTAGATTGGATCTGGTGTTTCTGGACTCTGCGGCGGCTGGATGAATATTTCGTCGACTCCCCTAGGGTTCTGGAAATATTGGGGGTATTTATAGAGAAAAGAGGCGGTCCGGGGGCACCCGAGGTGGGCACAATCCACCAGGGCATGCCTGGGCCTCCTGCCGCGCCCTGGTGGGTTTTGCCTCCCTCGGGGCACCCCCAGGCGCAGGCAGGGCCTGTTGTGTTCCTTCTGGCCCATAAAAAATCTCCGTAAAGTTTCGGGGCATTTGGACTCCGTTTTATATTGATTTTCTATGATGTAATAAACATGGAAAAAATAGCAACTGGCACTTGGCACTATGTCAATAGGTTAGTACCAAAAAATGATATAAAATGACTATACAATGATTATAAAACATCCAAGATAGATAATATTGCAGCATGGAACAAGCAAAAATTATAGATAAGTTGGAGACGTATCCAAGACATACATCAAGTGTTCTCAAATCCTTAAAGACTCAATTCGATAAGATAACTTCAACGGGAAAACTCAATCCATTACAAGAAAGTATAGGGGGAGAAACATCATAAGATCCTCCTATAATAGCAAAGCTCGTGGTACATCAAGATCGTGCCATATCAAGAACACGAGAGAGAGAGAGAGATCAAACACATAGCTACTGGTACATACCCTTTGCCCCGAGGGTGAACTACTCCCTCCTCATCATGGAGAGCGTCGGGATGATGAAGATGGCCACCGGTGATGATTCCCCCCTCCGACAGGGTGCCAGAACAGGGTCCCGATTGGTTTTTGGTTGCTACAGAGGCTTGCGTCAGCGGAACTCCCGATCTAGGTTCTATTCTGGGGTTTTGGGGATTTATAAGAGGTGTTGGCGTCGGGAACAAGTCAGGAGGGCCCATGAGGCGACGACAAGGACGGGGGGCGCGCCCTCCACCCTTGTGGTGACCTCGGGACTCCTCTCCGATAGCTTTTTGTTCCAGTATTTTTATATTTTCCCAAAATATTCTCCGTAAATTTTCAGGTCAATTGGACTCCGTTTGATATTCCTTTTCTGCAAAATTCAAAAACAAGGAAAAACAGAAACTGGCACTGGGCTCTAGGTTAATAGGTTATCCCCAAAAATCTAATAAAATAGCATATAAATGCATATAAAACATCCAATATAGATAATATAACAGCATGGAACAATAAAAAATTATAGATACGTTGGAGACATGTCAAGCATCCCCAAGCTTAATTCCTACTCGTCCTCGAGCAGGTAAATGATAAAAACAGATTTTTTGATTTGGAATGCTAGCAAGAGCACAAGTTTGATCAATGATAATTTCAATCACTTTTCTAGCATCATTATATCTCATAATAGTAGTTCATATCATGAAGCTTCTCATGATCAAGTAGCAATCTATTCACATGTTAAAGCATAGATCATAAACTTTCTTAAAAACTAACAAACTATGTTCTCAGTCATCAAACAATTGCAATTCATCTTTATTTCAGAAAGGGTCTATGTAAGAGCTTTGATTTAGCAAATCCCACATAGTCAACTATCATATAGTCTTCCATGATTGCTACCACTTCAAGCATATTTTTAGAACAAATAGCATCCATCGAACACAGAGAAAGATAGGGGCTTAATGTTTTGCCTCCCAAATTATTTATCATATAGATAATTGTCAACAATAATAATTCATGATCAAATATATTTGAATGGCCATATATGCTTAGATCTTTCCCCATCACACGATGCTTGTCAACTATAGAGTAGGTTGGAATGAGAAGGAATACTACTGACTCTTGTATAAAAGTAAAAGATAGGCCATTCACAGAGGGAAGCAGGGATTTGCAGAGGTGCCAGAGATCGAAGGTTTTAAAATAGAGATGAAAATAATTTTGAGAGGTATGCTTTCATTGTCAACATAACAACCAAGAGTTCCCAGTATCTTCCATACTAGATACATTATAAGCGGTTCCCAAATAGAAAGGTAAAGGTTTTACTCCCCCTCCACCAACAATCACATTCCACGGCTGGTCCGAAACAATGGGTACCGTCCAACTATCAACAATCCTGGGGGGAGTTTTGTTTAATATAATTGTGATTTTGTTTTTGATCTTTTGATCATAAGATTGGGCATCCCAATTACCAACCATTTTCTCGTGAATGATGAGTGGAGTCCACTCATCGTGAGAATAACCCACCTAGCATGGAAGATACTGACAGCTCCTAGTCGCTACATGAGCGAAGCGGGCATACAAAACAGATTATTATTTGAAGGTTTAGAGTTTGGCACATGCAAATTTACTTGGAACGACAGGTAAATACCGCATATAGGTAGATATGGTGGACACTCATGGAAGAAATTGGTTCAAGGAATTTGGATGCACAAGCAGTATTCCCGCTTAGTACAGAAATTTAGGCTAGCACAAGATTCTAAATAGCAAGCACCACATGTTGGAGGATCCATAACAATATAACTTCTATACAAATATACCCAAGCATAACTCATTATGTTGTCTTCCTTGTCCAACTTCAACTATTTTGCTCAAGTTTGAAAATAATTAATGGGGCTCACAATCATACAAGACGTCCAAGATAATATATTTATATGTGAAATCTCTCTTCCTTCAATATTCCTTCATGAATTGTTCAAGTGACCAATACTATGTTTGCTAACTTTCAATAAATTTACCCCCTCTACTTCTTATATGTGAAGTCATTACTCCCCATGGTATAAGCATATGAAACATATATAAATTCAGATTTATGATATTCAATTCATTCAACCATTTACTCAAGGGATATATAAGTGAAGCACGTGAGTAAATGATAAACTACTCCAAAAGATATAAGTGAAGATCAATGAGTAGTCAAATAATTATTTAGCTATGTGAGGACTCTCTCTCATTTAAGTATTTCAGATCTTCATATTTTATTCAAACAGCAAGCAAATCCTAATAAAATAAAATGACGCTCCAAGCGAAACACCTATCATGTGGTGAATAAAAATATAGCCTCAAGTAATTTACCGATAATGTTGAAGACGAAAGAAGGGATGCCTTACGGGGCATCCCCAAGCTTAGTTGCTTGGGTATTCCTTAAATATTACCTCGGGGTGCCTTTGTCATCCCCAAGCTTAGGGTCTTACCACTCCTTATTCTCCTCATATCGATATCTCACACAAAACTTGAAAACTTCAATCACATAAAACTTAACGGAACTCCATGAGATGCGTTAGTATAATAAAGAAAATCATTCACTTGGGTACTATCAAAGACAAGATTCACAATTGTTATCACACAATGCCTACTTTAACTTATCATTTCCACAATTTATATCACTTAATATAAGCTATGGAAACACTCTAACATGCAAACTATGCATGAAAACATAATCTGTCAAAAACACAACTGTGTGTAATAATCTGGAAGCTTTGTATACTTCTGTAACTCCAAAAATTCTGAAAAATTAGGACAACCTAGGAAATTTTTATATCAATCTTGTGCAAAAATAATCATGATTTATTACACTTCTGTAGAAAATGAAAATTATTTTACTGGGCACAAAAGTTTTTGTTCTTCAGCATGATCAAATTAACTATCACCGTAAGCTATCCCAAAGGTCTTACTTGGTACTTTATTGAAACAAAATCTATAAAACATGATTACTACAGTAGCACAATCATGTGGACACACAAAAATAGTAGGGGTAAATATTGGGTTGTCTCCCAACAAGCACTTTTCTTTAATGCCTTTTTAGCCAGGCATGATGATTTCAATGATGCACTCATAAAAAATAAGAATTGAAATACAAAGGGAGCATCATGAAGCATATGACTAGCACATTTAAGTATAACCCACTTCCTATGAACAGGGTTTTTTGAGCAAAAAAAATTATGGGAACAAGAATCAACTAGCAAAACAAGCATAACTTCAAGATTTTCAACACATAGAGAGAAACTTGATATTATTGCAACTCTTACAAGCATATATTCCTCCCTCATAATAATTTTTAGTACCATAATGAATGAATTAAGAAATATAGCTATCACACAAATCATTATTTTCATGATCTACAAGCATAGAAATTTTACTACTCACCAAATAAGCAAATTTATTCTCATTCATAATAGTGGGAGCAAACTCAACAAAATAACTATCATGTGAGGCATAATCAAATTGAAAATGAAAATCATGATGACATGTTTCATGGTTAACATTATTCTTTATAGCATACATATCATCACAATAATCATCATAGGTAGCAACTTTGTTCCCATAATCAATTGGAACCTCTTCCAAAATAGTGGATTCATCATTAAATAAAGTCACGACCTCTCCAAATCCACTTTCATCAATATAATCATCATAAATAGGAGGTATGCTATTATCATAATAAATTTGCTCATCAAAACTTTGGGGACAAAAAATATCATCTTCATCAAACATATCATCCCCAAGCTTGTGGCTTTGCATATCATTAGCATCAGGGATATTCAAAGAATTCATACTAACTACATTGCAATCAGGCTCATCATTCAAAGATTTTATGCCAAACATTTTATGAACTTCTTCTTCTAATACTTGAGCACAATTTTCCTTTCCATCATTTTCACAAAAGACATTAATAATATGAAGCATATGAGGCAACCTCAATTCCATTTTTTGTAGTTTTCTTTTATAGACTAAACTAGTGATAAAACAAGAAACTAAAAGATTCAATTGCAAGATCTAAAGATATACCTTCAAGTAGTCAACTCCCCGGCAACGGTGCCAGAAAAGAGCTTAGTTGACGGGGTGTGAGTGCCACTTACCTAGCCTCCTCGGCAACGGCGCCAGAAAAGAGCTTGATGTCTACTACGCTACCTTCTTCTTGTAGACTCGTGCTGGGCCTCCAAGCATAGAGTTTTGTAGGACAGTAGCAAATTTTCCTCAAGTGGATGACCTAAGGTTTATCAATCCATGGGAGGCGCAGGATGAAGATGGTCTCTCTCAAACAACCCTGCAACCAAATAACAAAGAGTCTCTTGTGTCCCCAACACATCCAATACAATGGTAAATTGTATAGGTGCACTAGTTCAGTGAAGAGATGGTGATAGAAGTGCAATATGGATGGTAGATATAGGTTTTTGTTATCTGATGAAAATATAAAAACAGCAAGATAACAAGTAGTAAAAGTGAGTGAAAACGGTATTGCAATGCTTGGAAACAAGGCCTAGGGTTCATACTTTCACTAGTGCAAGTTCTCTCAACGATGATAACATAATTAGATCATATAACAATCCCTCAACATGCACAAAGAGTCATGGAGAAGGTGATCCGCAAGGATGACAAACGGTATTGGACTCCTCTTGAAGGCACACTTCGTAGAACAATTGAAAGTGACATAGATTTGAGACAGAATTGGGCCTGATGTCTTGAGGGTGAAGGTTGTAAAAGTGCAGAGCATCTCGGAAGAATTTTGAGCCGGGTGGTGAAAAGCCACGGAGAAGGTGATCCGCAAAGATGACAACTTCACCATCTTTGGGTTGAGGAGTAGTTTCAGCACCTGGAACCCGCTAATGGATGACATATTTGGCTGGTAAGACCCCCCATGTCCACATATTCATTCAGTGAGAGCTTAGATACTCTAGAAGCAACCCAACCGCATGAAGTGGGACCCTTAGTCATGATTGATTGAGTGAAAAGGCTGCAGCCAAGGAGTAAGAGTGTGGCGGGTCAAGATTACAATTTGAGCAGTTAAAGAGATTATGAGCCACCCTAAATATTGAGTGAAGTAAATATCAAGATATGAAAGCATGGCGGGGTAAGTTGTGAAAGTATGAGCCGGCAACATGTTGGCGGGGTAGTTGAAAGGAGCAATTTTTGAAATTCATTGGTGAGTTATAAATACAGTGTTAAGCTGCCCGCAAGGTGAAGGGCGGGTCAATGGTTTATGGATCTAAGGTTACTGGATTTTTGCTAAGTGTGGAACAAACGGATCTCACAATTTACAGCTATATTTTCGGTTCTACGGCAGCTCAAAGAAGGAGGATAAATGCTAAACCTAACAGGCGGCAGCAGAAGAACTAGCAGACTATATATTCATTCTCAGGAAAAGGTAGATCTATCTAAGATGCGAAATAAGGGTTAAAACTGCTACCGCTCTGGTCCTATACTCTGTTTTTAGATTGAAATACGACTTCCAGGCAGGGGATGGATGAACTAGGATGAACTTGAACGAAAGGGAGGAACTCTATATACTTGAATGCCCTAATGTGGATCTGGAAAAGGAAAATAATGATACCTGACGGTGCTGATGAAGAGTGGAGGAGCGCCGCAGATCTTTGGTCCCAATAGGTCGATGCAGCGGCCTTGATGGAGTGGTCGGCGAGGTTCGCTTGGCGTGGCAGAGCTCCAATCGTAGCTGAGGTCGCGAGGAAGAAGAAGAGGCAGAGGCAATGGGGGTAAACTTGAAAAGGCAGGCCCCCGTGAGTGAAACAGTGAAACGGCAGGCCTAAAGACAGAGGTGGTGTCATAATTATCATAACAGAGGAGGCGCCTCGATTTTCGAAATGGGTGGTTAATGCAAAGATCCGTTGTGACGTCATGAGAATCTTCCTTGATTTAATAATATGATTATGTCTACTATGCAACCTTCTTCTTGTAGACTCGTGTTGGGCCTCCAAGCGCAGAGTTTTGTAGGACAGTAGCAAATTTCCCTCAAGTGGATGGCCTAAGGTTTATCAATCTGTGGGAGGCGTAGGATGAATATGGTCTCTCTCAAACAACCCTGCAACCAAATAACATAGAGTCTCTTGTGTCCCCAACACACCGAATACAATGGTAAATTGTATAGGTGCACTAGTTCGGCGAAGAGATGGTGATACAAGTGCAATATGGATGGTAGATATATGTTTTTGTTATCTGATGAAAATATAAAAACAGCAAGGTAACAAGTAGTAAAAGTGAGTGAAAACGGTATTGCAATGCTTGGAAACCAAGCCTAGGGTTGATACTTTCACTAGTGCAAGTTCTCTGAACGATGATAACATAATTAGATCATATAACAATCCCTCAACGTGCAACAAAGAGTCACTCCAAAGTCACTAATAGCGGAGAACAAACGAAGAGATTATTGTAGGGTATGAAACCACCTCAAAGTTATTCTTTCTGATCAATCTATTGGGCTATTCCTATAAGTGTCACAAACAGCCCTAGATTTCATACTAAAATAACACCTTAAGACACACATCAACCAAAACCCTAATGTCACCTAGATACTCCAATGTCACCACAAGTATCCGCGGATTTGATTATACGATATGCATCACACAATCTCAGAGTCATCTATTTGAACCAACACAAAGAACTTCAAAGAGTGCCCTAAAGTTTCTACCAGAGAGTCAAGACGAAAACATGTGCCAACCCCTATGCATAAGTTCACATGGTCACAGAGCCCGCAAGTTGATCGCCAAAACATACATCAAGTAGATCACACGAATAACCCATTGTCACCACAGATAAGCACATCCAAGACATACATCGAGTGATATCAAATCCTTAAAGACTCAATCTGATAAGATAACTTCAAAGGGAAAACTCAATCCATTATAAGAAAGTAGAGGGGGAGAAACATCATAAGATCCAACTATAATAGCAAAGCTCGCTGTACATCAAGATCGTGCCATATCAAGAACACGACAGAGAGAGAGAGAGATCAAACACATAGCTACTGGTACATACCCTCAGCCCCGAGGGTAAACTACTCCCTCCTCGTCATGGAGAGTGCCGGGATGATGAAGATGGCCACCAGTGATGATTCCCCCCTCTGGTAGGGTGCCGGAATAGGGTCTCGATTGGTTTTTGGTGGCTACAGAGGCTTGCGGTGGTGGAACTCCCGATCTAGGTTCTGTTCTGGGGGTTTTGGGATTTATAAGAGGTGTTGGCATCGGGAACAAGTTAGGAGGGCCCACGAGGCGATGACAAGGACGGGGGCCGCGCCCTCCACCCTTGTGGTGGCCTCGCAACTCCTCTCCGATAACTTTTCGTTCCAGTATTTTTTATATTTTCGAAAAATATTCTCCGTAAATTTTCAGGTCAATTGGACTCCGTCTGATATTCCTTTTCTGTAAAACTCAAAAACAAGGAAAAAACTAAAACTGGCACTTGGCTCTAGGTTAATAGGTTAGCCCCAAAAATCATATAAAATAGCATATAAATGCATATAAAACATCCAAGATAGATAATATAATAGCATGGAACAATAAAAAATTATAGATACGTTGGGTACGTATCATATGACGTCATCTTTTCTTATGGCGGGTCATGAAGATTTATTCAAGGTCAAGCTTTAAGAAGAATTGAAGAGGACTCGCCAACTAGAAGATGAAGATTGACATGAACAAGTTCAAATCAATCTAGGGCTTAATTTTGGGGATATTACCCCACGGTGTGACCCGCCCAGGAGGGGTCGGGTTACACTGTTGGCGAGTCATAAGTGAAAGCCTAAATTTGGTCCAGGAAGATAAGATATGAAGACTAGAGGCGGCTTACAAGGCGGTCCTGTTGAAGCCCCAAGACCCGGAGATGGTGCCATAACCCGGAGGTGTGAGCCCCCCAATGGAGACTTGCCTAGCAAGGCAAGGCGACTTAGAAACCGGATCGGTCGGGTTATATGATCTGACTTGGACTCTTGTAAGCCCAGGGGCTCTACCTGTGTATATAAAGGCAAGACCCTGCAGCAGGTAAACTCAAGTTACAATCAACCAAGATCTAGGTAAAGCGATTCCGCTCCCTTGTAATCGATACTCAATCAATACAACACAAAGCAGGAAGTAGGCTTTTACCTCATCGGTGAGGGGCTGAACCTGGGTAAACTCGTGTCTCTTGTCCCTCTCAACCCCTTTAAGCTAATCACTGTAACCATGACCTCACACCTAAGTCCTTCCATGAGGGCATCTACCAGGACAAAACTATGACTGGATCGAAATCAAACTGAAGATGAGTGGTGGAGAAACAGTAAGAGTTGTGGGATGCGCACATGTCTGGCCCTGCTGGTTAACATGAGCCTGCGGGAGAAGGCGGGCCAGATGGCCTAATCTAGGTGGCTTCATGGTGTTGCCCACGGCAACATCCATAGCAGTAGTGCGCCCCGCGACCGCGGCGCCCCTACCTGATTTGGCTAGCATAGTCGATGAGAGGTAGCGCTTCGCCCTTTTGTACCGCATCATTGTCGTCCCTATCTCGGCACTGATGTTGTCCATGTCCACAATAAAATCTATACCAACGTCAACCTATGAAACTCTAGGTATGTACAGTCGAACAGTACCCATGTTGGTTGCAGAAGATATCGAGCACGGGAAGGAGAAAACCATGAATCCTCGTCAGGCGATGAGGTCGTTGCTAATTATTAGAATAACTCATGTGAGAACGACATGTTACGAGGGAATGAAGCGATGCCTTCAGCTGTCACTCATAAACTTGTTGCGTGGAGAAGTTAAGTATAATGAGATAGTGGGGATGTGGACAGCCAGCCACT
This sequence comes from Triticum urartu, assembly GCF_003073215.2. Taxonomy (NCBI): domain Eukaryota; kingdom Viridiplantae; phylum Streptophyta; class Magnoliopsida; order Poales; family Poaceae; genus Triticum; species Triticum urartu. Next base: position 269,912,125 of record NC_053028.1, read on the forward strand.
TATGTTGCTTGTTTTTGCATGGACGAGATGTTACAGTAGTTTAATTGCATGCTTGCTGATATTGCATGATAACTGAGTTTGCATGGGTGCATGTCAATATAAATAGAGTGTTGGGATGACTCTCTTCCAGTACGTTTCTATGGTAACTTTGTTAAAACATGTGTAAGTAGTTGCTAAAAATAACTAGATCTAATGAAAAAAAAGTATAAGCTAGAAAATCAATAAAATAAAGTGTCTAAAACAGAATAAAAACTTTTGAATTGCAGCTAAAAATGTCATTTCGAGCAAAAATGTGAAGGATGATGACATGTCTCCAGCGTATCTATAATTTTTTAAGTATTCATGCCATATTAGCAACAATTGTATATGGTTTTGGTGTTTTATATGATTTTTATGGACTAACTTATTGATCCAGTGCCCAGTGCTAGTTCCTATTTTTTGCCTATCTTTATTTCACAGAAAATCCATATCAAAGGAAGTCCAAACGTGATAAATCAACATAAGACGGTGCTCGATAGCTCCACAAGGCGACATGGCATGACCTACCCCCTGGCCGCGACCCCTTGCCTTGTGGGAACCTCGTAGGTCGGTTGGTGTCGGTGTCAAAACCAGCCGATATCGGGTTGGGGGTCCTGAACTATGCATCTGAGGATCGAAGGTAACATGAGACAAAGGGGACACGATGTTTACCCAGGTTCGGGCCCTCTTAATGGAGGTAAAACCCTACTTTCTGCTTGATTGACTTTGATGAGTATAGGGGTGACAAGAGTTGATCTACCTAAAGATCATAATGGCTAAACCCTAGATTCCTAGCCTATATGAATTCTGATAGCCTCTACGGACTAAACCCTCCGGTTTATATAGACACCGGAGGGGCCTAGGTTTGTACAGAGTCGGTTTACAGAGGAAGGAAACTATACATCCGGGCGCCAATCTTGCCATCCACGCAAAGGAGGGTCCTATCCGGACACGGGGGAACATCTTCTACCTTGTATCTTCACAGCCCACCAGTCCGGCCCATATCACACGGCCCGAACACGCGAGGAACCCTTAATCCAAGACTCCCTCAGTAGCCCCCGCACTTGCCTTCAATGATGATGTAGTATCCGGCTTATGTCTTCGGCTTTGCAAGGCAGGTTCTTCATTATACTTCAGACCAACGACAGTCCGGCTGCAACGTCAATGTTTTTGTCTTTTATGATTCCTCCCTGCTGTCGCTTTGATTTCTGCGTGTCGACGAACGGTCCATGCTTTTTTGCAAATAAGCCCCTCGCCGCGCTCGGATGACATCTATATAAGGAGATGTAAATCCCCAAATGCCATCTCACACCGCGCAAAAGGAAAACCGTCAAGATTAGCCACGAACAAAGCTCTCCAACATGGCCAACGCCCCAGAATCCTCTTCACGCCCTCATGGCCCTCAAGAGGGTGATTGGCAAAGTTGCTCCGTGCCTCATCTTCAGTTGAGCCGTCTCCAGATGCAGGGCTATCTCCCCCTCGCAGATCTGGTCCCTATTCGAGCGGGATTTTCCTCAATCGAACAACGATGTGATGGCTGAGAATTTCCCCAACCCCAATAAGGAGGAGAGGGTGTGTTTCATTCCATTCCTGCTATGGGTCCTATGATTTCCAATCCATCCCTTTCTCAGGGGACTATTGGAATTTTAAGGCATCCAACTGGACAACCTTACCCCAGGTTCGATTCTGCACATCTCAGGTTTCGTTGCCCTTTGCGAGTTATTCTTAGGTATCGAGGCCCATTTTGAACTATGGAGGAAGTTCTTTTGCCTTATTCCCCACCATCAAGGAGGTTCCATATTCAAAGTGGGTGCTGCCGAAGTATGGCATATAGCCGTATCTGGATACCTCATAGGAACTCCCAAAGAGGTATACCCACAGTGGTCTTCGAAATGGTTTTACATGGATGACGTCCCACTGCCGGACCCAGTTTGGCGCGGCCTTCTTGAATTTTCTAGTGCTCTCTTAAAGAAGTGCCTCAATTGGCGTCCCCGAAGTCCCAAGGAAGAAGACAATGCAGAGATAAAAAGATTGGTCAGCAAGGTCAGGTTGCTGGCCCATACCGAACTCTCGATAGTCAAGGTCATGGCTATTGCAATAAAGAGGTGTGTCCTGTTGGGGAACGCAGTATTTCAAAAAAAATCCTATGATCACGCAAGATCTATCTAGGAGATGCATAGCAACGAGAGGGGGGAGTGTGTCTACGTACCCTCGTAGACCGGAAGCGGAAGTGTTTAGTAACGCGGTTGATGTAGTCAAACGTCTTCATGATCCAACCGATCAAGTACCGAACGCCCGGCACCTCCGCGATCTGCACACGTTCAGCTTGGTGACGTCCCTCGTACTCTTGATCCAGCTAAGGCCGAGGGTGAGTTCTGTCAGCACGATGGCGTGTTGACGGTGATGATGAAGTTACCGACGCACGGCTTTGCCTAAGCACTACGACAATATGACCGAGGTGTAAAAATGTAGAGGAGGTCACCGCACACAGCTAAAGATCAACTTGTGTGTCTATGGGGTGCCCCCTCCCCCGTATATAAAGGAGGGGAGGAGGAGGAGGGCCAACCACAAGGGGCGCGCCCAAGGGGGGGGGAATCTTACTCCTAGTAGGAGTAGGTTTCCCCCTTTTCTAGTCCTAGTTGGAGAAGAAGGAAGGAGAGGAAGAAGAGAAGGAAAGGGGGGGCCAGCACCCCTAGCCCTAGCCCAATTTGGTTTGGGCTAGGGGGTGCGTGATAACCCACAAGTATAGGGATCACAATAGTTTTCGAGGGTAGAGTATTCAACCCAAATTTATTGATTCAACACAAGGGGAGCCAAAGAATATTCTCAAGTATTAGCAGCTGAGTTGTCAATTCAACCACACCTGGAAACTTAATATCTGCAGCAAAGTGTTTAGTAGCAAAGTAATATGATAGTAGTGGTAACGGTAGCAAAAGTTAATGGTAGCAAAAGTAATGTTTTTGGTATTTTGTAGTGGTTGTAACAATAGCAACGGAAAAGTAAATAAGCGGAGAACAATATATGGAAAGCTCGTAGGCAATGGATCGGTGATAGAGAATTATGCCGGATGCGGTTCATCATGTAACAATCATAACCTAGGGTGACACAGAACTAGCTCCAATTCATCAATGTAATGTAGGCATGTATTCCGAATATAGTCATACGTGCTTATGGAAAAGAACTTGCATGACATCTTTTGTCCTACCCTCCCGTGGCAGCGGGGTCCTGGAGGAAACTAAGTGATATTAAGGCCTCCTTTTAATAGAGTACCGGAACAAAGCATTAACACATAGTGAATACATGAACTCCTCAAACTACGGTCATCACCGGGAGTGGTCCCGATTATTGTCACTTCAGGGTTGCCGGATCATAACACATAGTAGGTGACTATAGACTTGCAAGATAGGATCAAGAACTCACATATATTCATGAAAACATAATAGGTTCAGATCTGAAATCATGGCACCCTGGCCCTAGTGACAAGCATTAAGCATAGCAAAGTCATAGCAACATCAATCTCAGAACATAGTGGATACTAGGGATCAAACCCTAAAAAACTCGATTACATGATAAATCTCATCCAACCCATCACCGTCCAGCAAGCCTATGATGGAATTACTCACGCACGGCGGTGAGCATCATGAAATTGGTGATGGAGGATGGTTAATGATGACGATGGCGACAGATTCCCCTCTCTGGAGCCCCGAACGGACTCTAGATCAGCCCTCCGAGAGGTTTTAGGGATTGGCGGCAGCTCCGTATCGTAAAACGTGATGAATCCTTCTCTCTTATTTTTTCTCCCCGAAAGCAAATATATAGAGTTGGAGTTGAGGTTGGAGGAGCTCCAGGGGGCCCATGAGGTAGGGGGCGCGCCCCCCACCCTCGTGGCTAGGGTGTGGGCCCCCTGGTCTTCATCTTTTGCAAGGATTTTTTTATTGTTTCCAAAAAGATGTTCCGTGAAGTTTCAGGTCATTTTGAGAACTTTTGTTTCTGCACATAAATAACACCATGGCAATTCTGCTGAAAACAGCGTCAGTCCGGGTTAGTTCCATTCAAATCATGCAAGTTAGTGTCCAAAATAAGGGCAAAAGTGTTTGGAAAAGTAGATACGACGAAGACGTATCAGTGTGCGCCACACCTTGGCCTGCCTCCTCTCTTCCACCATTAGGCCCATGAGGCCCAATAACTTCCCGGGGGGAGGAGGGTTCAGGTAGCCCCCGGTACTCTGAAACTTATCTGAAACGACCTGAACCATTCCGGTGTTCGAATGTAGCCTTCCAATATATGAATCTTTATGTCTCGACCATTTCGAGACTCCTTGTCATGTCCATGATCTTATCCGAGACTCCTAACAACCTTCGGTACATCAAATCACATAACTCATAATACATATCGTCAACGAATGTTAAGCGTGCGGACCCTACGGGTTCGAGAACTATGTAGACATGACCGAGGCACATCTCCGGTCAATAACCAATAGTGGAACCTGGATGCTCATATTGGTTCCTACATATTCTACGAATATCTTTATCGGTCAAACCGCATAACAACATACGTTGTTCCCTTTGTCATCGATATGTTACTTGCCTGAGATTTGATCGTTGGTATCATCATACCTAGTTCAATCTCATCACCGGCAAGTCTCTTTACTAATTATGTAATGCATCATCCCGCAACTAACTCATTAGTCACATTTCTTGCAAGGCTTATAGTGATGTGCATTACCGAGAGGGCCCAGAGATACCTCTCTGACAATCGGGGTGACAAATCCTAGTCTCGATCTATGCCAACTCAACAAACACCATCAGAGACACCTGTAGAGCATCCTTATAATCACCCAATTATGTTGTGACGTTTGATAGCACACTAAGTGTTCCTCCGGTATTCAGGAGTTGCATAATCTCATAGTCGTAGGAACATGTATAAGTCATGAAGAAAGCAATAGCAATAAACTGAACAATCATAGTGCTAAGCTAACAGATGGGTCTAGTCCATCACATCATTCTCTAATGATGTTATCCCGTTCATCAAATGACGACACATGACCATGGCTAGGAAACTTAACCATCTTTGATTAACGAGTTAGTCAAGTAGAGGCATACTAGGGACACTCTGTTTGTCTATGTATTCACACATGTACTGAGTTTCCAGTTAATACAATTCTAGCATGAATAATAAACATTTATCATGATATAAGGAAATATAAATAACAACTTTAATTTATTATTGCCTCTAGGGCATTTTCCTTCATGTCCAACCTCTCCAATCCATATTAACTCCCTTATGGTGTTACAACAGAGAAGATGATGCGTCCCGTTATAGACGGAAGGGTCTGGATACCCCAGCCGAACTGGCTACAATTTTGGCCGATCTGTATAAGGGCGAGAAAGAAGATTTTCTCTGGTTAAACTGTCGAGAAGGCTATTCCATGTACAACCCCATTGAATGGGTAAGATTTCGATTGTCTGTGTCATTCTATTGCTGTTACAGACACTAATCGAATTTGCCCTTTGTTGCCACAAATAGTCATGGAGGAAGATGACCGAGGATGCCCACTATCCCGCTCCACAGCCAGAGGATCATAACCGCGATTAAGACCCTGGCTTTTGCGAGGATCCAGACATATATATAGAGTTTGATGATGGGGTATTTTATCAAGCGAGCCTTAACGACTCGGAAGTGGTTATCACCGCCGACTACCCCCGCCTCTATCCCTTCTGGATCGTGAGTATTCGGAGGGCTCTTGAAAGGAAACCCTTATTTGCATTTTTTTATCTGTTGTACCGATCCGAATTTTCATAGGATCGGCGCTCTAGGGACCGTACCTCCTCAAGGGCGGCCCCTACACAAGGTCGTCGTTCAAAACAAAAAGGGACCGGGAGTGCTGCAGAAACCTCACAGTTTTCCAAGAGGTATGTTTGCTTAATACATGCCTAGGCATGAGTCTAGATTGTTAAAAGTCTCCTTTTATCCTTGATGTCAGGAGGAGTACGCGGCAGACGGTGGGAAAACATCCATTTAGCCGAATGTCCGCCAATCCGGTGCCGGGCTCGCCAACTAGGACGAGAGCCGATGTGATGCCAGTTCCGCCTCCTCAAGAGGATTCGAATGATGTATCAGTCACGAATTACAAAGTGGAGAGCGTGATGAATCACCGTAGATTAAAAGAGGCTATGCACACTCCGACCTTTTCCGAGCAAGAGTTTACCGCACTCAGCTCGGTGGATGCATATATCTGAGCCGCTCGAAACGGACTTGCCAGAGTCATTCAGCTGTTCTTGAAGGATATACAGGTAAAAGTTTACGCCATTTTTGATAGTAATGTGCCAGTAGCCCCTGAGACTTGAAGCGGTGAAGTGAACCGATTTAAGGATCGATATGTCCCGCAGGTTCTCAAAGAGAAAAATACTGCGCTATCCCAGGTGCTAGAAGTGAATCAGACACAGTTGAATGTTGTCACCGCCGAATTGGCGGAAATGAAAAGGGCCGCAACGAGTGCATCTGGGAAGAATAAACATGAGCGGGAAAAGACAATCTATCCGAAGAGATAGAGAGCTTAAAGGCTCGATTATCGGCCGCTCAGAAGGAAAATGAGAAGCTGAAAGGCGACATGTTCGGTATGTCTTCCTCTATTATTTAGAACCACCCGAGGTGCTCATGTATAATCCATAATTCGGAATGTCACGACTCTGTTGATGTAGGTTTGTTAATTGGCTAGCCGGAAGAGGAAGTATCCGGATTTCAAGGCGACGTGCTGAAGGAACTATCCGTGTACATGCTCGGGCTCAAAAAGCCATGAAGAGTATGGTGAAGGCATTATGGCCCTCTGATACCCCTCCAGAAAGTATGGAGGACTTGGCAAACCTGTTCAAAGGTGCCCGGCGCCAGTTCAAGCTATGGAAGACATCCGCCTGTCCTGAAGGCGCACGAGAAGCCTGGGCCATGGTGGAAACACGCTTCACCAAGCTAGATCCAAATCACATGGCCCGAGTGGGACCGCAGGGACCAGATGGGAAAGAAGTTCCAGTGAATTTGGTGTATGACCAAGTAATGGTAGCTGTGAAGTATTCGCAGGAGGACTGTAGTTTAGAAAGTCTTATAGATGGAATAGATAAGGAATAGGTTTTTGTATTGATCAACCTGTACCTTTATCTGAATGTGTAAGAATTTTGTCATCGCGGGCCTTTGGCTTTAACCTCCGAACCAAAAAGAATAGTGGAGTGTTTCCAGATACTTTTGAAAACGAAAGAAATCACTCACTCTATCCGTAAACCAAGTAACCTGGTCATTGTGCTCGAACAGACAAAAATGTTAGTTCAGGATGTATGTTATATTACATATGTAAGAAACATCTTCCAAGGAAAATAGTTCCGTTAAGGGTTCCTTTCCTTGGGTTGGCATACTGTAATTACGCGTGCCGGGGCGTTTGATCCGTAATACAGAAAAGTGTCTTGCAGTATTTAAAGTGGTTACAATAATGCAACAATCTGTTGTTTAATTGCCGACCAGTTATTCCCTTAAGAACGCTAGCTTTCGACTTCACCCGTCTGAGGTACATGTCCGGGTAACCCGGTTGTAAAAATCGCAGAGGTGCTCCCTTTACGCCCTAGCCGAACAATCGGGAACGTAAGGCATAAGCACAGGAGCAAGGCAACCCAGCTTGGCAAAAACTTAAGTCATAGAGGTGCATATAATGGCAAAAAGGATGTATATGAGCAAAGGACATATATATTGTGAGCTCTAGGCTCTGAATAATAATAAGCTTCTATTTAAAGAAGCCCCCAGTCATGGTGGGGTGTGTACATTTAAGGATGTGTACCCTTCAAGTGTTCGGCTTATCCGAACACATCCTGGAGATTGTATAAAAACGAAAAGAAAGAAAAAATTGAAGAGGATAAAGGGGAACGAAAAAGAAGTATAGCCTAACTTTATGCGTAGATTCTTCAGAGCCGGGTAGCGTTCCATGGATTCGGCTCTAAGCGATTATCCGATGCATTACGAAGGTGGTAGGCTCCTCCAGTGAGAACTTTGTCTATAATGAAGGGACCCTCCCATTTTTGTTTGAGCTTCTCCTTTTTCTTCTATGGGAGAAGTAAAATGAGATCACCGACATTATAAGTGTAAGTGCATCTAGGGCCACCCCTAGTTGGTTTTGGAGTATTGACAACAAACCTGGTTGAGGGACTAATGTGTTTGTGAGAATTGCAGGATGACATAGGTAGTAGTCCCTCATTGATTCAGCTTACCTACCAGAGATGACCCCCAAAAATGTGTGAAGACATTGAAGACAATGGTGGTCTGTGAAGATATTCACAATCAAGACTATGACATGAGAAGACATCGTATGAAGACTATGGAGTACGAAGACATAGTTGTTTCGTAGTTTCCTTTTCTTCTTTGCTGAGTCATAGGAACCACGGCACTGTTAAGTGGGGTCCAAGTGAACAAAGTCAGAGTGACTAAAGTGATGCTCAACCAAATCCTATGTCTTCGAGCGAAGACAATGAGAGCAAATCTTATCCAGAGCGGATGAGTCGGCTTTACATGTAGCCCAAGTCAAGCTGTCGCGTTCATTTGAAATCTTACTGTTGCACACGTGTCAGTTCCTTAGTGAACCAGGGTCATTTTGGACAAATCAGGTCGAGTTGCCTCCTGGCTATAAATAGCCCACCCCTACACCATAAACTGGCGGCTGCTCAGAGTTAGTGCACGACTTTTGTCGTTTGAGAGCAACCCACCTCCGAGCATTTGAGAGAGAAATCCTTGCGAGGACAAAGCCCTAAACACCCAGAGCCAAAGAGTGTTAGGCATCACTGAAGTCTTTTTGTCTGCGTGACCTGAAGACTTGTTACACTTGAGGACTGTGAATCCTCCAGCCGGTTAGGCGTCGTGTTCTGAGCATCCAAGAGTCATCGTGGATTGCCGGTGAACGAAGTCTGTGAAAGTTTGGAAGTCTACCTTTAAGACTTACCAGAGTGGTTGGGCGAGGACTGTGTGTCCTTAGCTCAAGGGGAATAAGGTGAAGGCGCGGTCTTCTGAGTTGAATCTCAGCCTCCCTAACCAGACGTACAGTTGTCACAGCAACTGGAACAAGTTAGAGCCAACGATATTCATAATGTTGTCTTACTCGTGGTTGTTCCTCGAGCATACACCATTACATCCTTTGGTCTGACCAATACTATCACATTGTTCACATAATGGTGGAATGCCAGTGATATGGAAATTCCGATGAGTTGCTGTTGAGCCCATCAGTAGCATCTTGTCTCCTCCATGATTCATGTTGAACATTAAGCTAGTGTTGGAACTTTTGCAATCATTGCCTTCGTGTTCAGTTCATGAGGTATATGTTTCGGTGAAAGAAGTGACTTTCTCTAAGTTCACGTGCATTAGGTGTAAGTTGCCGCCATGAATTTGAGAAAGGATTGTTTTGTTTCCTCTGGAATCATCCCAAGTCAGTCATGCATTCGTGCGAAGTATTCTATGGTTTGGTAGATTAATTACCTCCACTCCATATGTGTTCCTAGCACACCAAGCCACTGATTGACTTGTTCAAGGAGAAGAAGTTCCTTCTTAAGAGCATGCCTTATGCAAGGACTTCGATACCCTCGTTGATGGTCCCCAACCAGAACTCGGTAGTGTTTTCTTGTAAGACTTCTACATGGTCATGCTTGTCTTGGACAATGTGTTCCCATGTGCGTAGCAGAACCAGCTCATGTTTTGGAGCTTGCCATCGTAGTTCATTTCCCAAGAATCTCGCAACATCATCTCGTCAATTTGTGTTGCAAACTTTCTTTTCCAGACATGATGTCTGAAATATCCTGTTACCAACCAGATCTGAATCTTAGGCAGATATGATGGTTGGAACATCTCCAAGATCTATGATCTAGGTCCCGACGAGGTTGATGCTCTGGCCGACACACCTAGCCAGAAGATCTATCATTGTAGTATCTTGATTGAGCTATTTGACCATCTTCTCCATGAGGACTTAGTGTGACCTATTCTTGAAGTTGTTCCTTAGGGATCCTTGTGCTCTCAGTTTCTTCGATGATTCTATAACCATTGGAATGTTGGAAACACTTTCGACTGTTGAGTTCTTCCCCAGTTACCAGAATCATTTCCAACATTTACATTTTGTTCCCAGCCTGCACCTCAGTAGTAGTTGTTCAGGATCATCTTCAAAAGTGGACTTACCATGGGTCCCATCCATTTCCAATGATAAGCTAGAAATCATCCATTGCATTGTCTTCAACAAGGTAGTCCACATCATCCATCCTTGTCGGAGTATGCCATTCTTTCGAACCCCTTCCAACAATCGATTGTGATTACCTTAGGCTGGTATGAAGAGTTTTAGTGATCTATGGATCAAAAGTAATTCTTTTTGCCACTTAAGGAAATAATTCTACGAGTCACCTCCCCTAAGGTGCCCCATTATAGAATCATGGTGATTATTTCATCGCTATCTTGAGATCTTGCCCCACCCATTTTAGCGTGGGATTTTTGCCTATCAGTAGAACCTTGTCATCTACCTCTTTCCATCACTCCTGATGTGTGCTTCGCGTCTCAGCTCGTGAGATGTATCTATGGCTCATTCCGTGAGTTAATCCTGAGTTGCTCGATCTTCGAGAAAATCGATCCCTCTAGAGTTTTCCCTTTCCTCTCGTTGCCATATTGGTTGGAGTTCTCAGAGCAGGACACTGAGACAATGATGGTGATCGAATCAACGCTCTAAAAGCAGTGCAAGTTGGATCGAGAAGCTTGTGTTAGCTTTGTGTTCCCTCTGTCTTCTTACCCCACGTCTTGAATCTCGGGACGAGATCCTTGTTTAGTGGGGGTGAGTTGTCACAGCCCTAGAGTTTGATTGCACTTAGTTTCATAAGCATTCATGTCATCATGTTCAATTTAATAAATTTGAAATGGGGATTGATAAACCCTAGCACAAATGCAATTCAAATAGGTTCAACCAAAATATTTTCAATGACCTCAAAATATCCTTTTAAAAATGTTCATGATTTATGGAAAAAGGTGAAAGCCTCTACCAGAGATGATGCATATTTTTCCAGGACATTTTGGTCATTGAATTAAATCATTATGGTATTTGAGTTGGAGTTTAAAAGTTACCATTAAATATTAGTTGCTCCAAATATTCTGAAATTTATTTGTGTGGTTTGAAAATAATTCAAATATTCCTCAGAATTAACCAAAGTGTTTTGGTTGGTATTTTATTTGCAAACATAAAGCAGAAAAATAGAAAAATAGAATAAAATTAGAAAGGACAGAGAGAGAAGCCCAGCCACTTACCTGGAGCTGGCCCAGTTGGCCCAGCCCACCAACCCCTGCCAGTCGTCTCCTAGCTTCTGCCAGGAGGACGACGCCGTGTCAACGCGCGCGCAACCGAGCTCCACCTCCTGCTTCCACCTCCTGCTCCCCCTTCGCCCTGTCCTCGCGACGCCATGGAGATGCCAGAGACCCCTGTCCTCTCTCTCCCTCGCCCGCAACCTCTTCCTCCCCTCTGTTCTCTCTCCCATGGCCAACCGAACGAGCCGGAGCGCACCGACGCTGTTTGCCGTGGCTGCAGCCACTCCCTCGCTCCCTCTCCGCGTCCCCGAGCTCCGCCATGACCCCGTGGAGCAACACACCGAAGCACGCGACCAGAAGAGGCCCCAGTCGACCAGAGCGTCGTCGTCTTCACCTCTGGTGCCTGTAGATCGACTCCATCGATTCACCTCGTCCAAAGCGTCCCCGAGCCCGCTGAGCTTGTCTACGTGACCGCTGTGAGCTCACCGTCTTCTCCCCCTCGTTATCTTCGTCGTTTGCGACCTCCAGCGTCCGTAACCGCCGTGGTCGAGCTTCCCCTGCTACCGGCCATGTCACCGTCGTCGTTGCAGCCACTGCAGCTCGAGCCTGAGAGCGTCACCGTGCTCAGCGTGTCTGCAGGAGCATGAAGCACCCCATCGCTCGAACCGCCGTGAACTACAACGCTGATTCCGAGCTTGAGCGAACCACGGCCGCCGCAAACCTCGTCGCCGGCATTGATTCCGGTGAGCCCCGCGCCCAACTCCGCCTCCTCTTGATGCGGGCGAGCAAGGGCTATGCCCTGGTGCCCTCAGCGCACTAACCCGACGCCTCTAGCGCAAATCCGGCGTGCCCCGCCGTGTTCTGTGGTCGCCGCCGGTTGAACTCCGATGAGATGACATGGCCTGTCATTAGTAGCTAACGGCCCCACTAATTAACCCTCCAGTGACACCGACATATGGGCACCACACCCTTAATTAACCATAGTTTAGTTTCTGATTAGTTTTAACTAATAACCCTGGCCCCACCAGTCAGAGTTGACCCTACTGACATGGCCGTTGACCGGACCCACCTGTCCGTGACACTGATGACCCCGGGTCACTGACCAGTGGACCCCACTGGTCAGGTTTGACCTGGACCGGCCTGTTGACCCTGCTGACGTCACCCAGACGCAATGCTGATGCAGTAATTGATTTTCTGGATTTAAAATAATTAGAAAATTCCAGAAAATGCCCAAAACTTCTAAAAATCATATAAAATTATCTATAACTCCAAATAAGATAAATTATATATGAAAAATTATCAGAAAAATCCAATCTATCCATTTATGCTAGTTTCATGCATGTTAGAACACTTTAACCTTGCTGTTTAGGTGAAACAAGTTAATGCACTTATATGACTTCATAAAATGGGTTTGCATTTGAATCCTTGGTTCAAATGGACTCATTTCAATATGTTATAGCTTGCATTAGTCCAAAACACATTCATATTGCCATGTCATAGCATGCATCATATTGTTGCATATCGTCATGTGTTGATTGAGTTCTTTCTCAGTTGCCGGTGTTTGTCCCCCCTCAGTAGACGTTGATCCAGCGATGAATTCGATGACACCGATGAAGAACTATACTATCTTCAAAAGTGCCAGGCAAGCAAAACCCCACTTGTTCATTCCGATATGATCCCACTCTCTCACTCCTGCTCTCTTTTACTGCATTAGGACAACAACGTTTCAACTGTTACATGCTGCGGTAGCTGAACCCCTTTCCTCTGCATGACCTGTCATTGCCACAGTAAATAGATGAAACCCACTAGCATGAGTAGGATTTGTTTGAGCCCTGATGTGCCTACTCATTAATGCTTGTTTGTCATGCCTGCTACTGCTTAGAGTTGAGTCAGGTCTAGTTCATCGGAGATGAATTGGAAGGGTGATGAACATGTCCTACTGTGTGAGAGCTAAGTGTGTGAACACGATTTGGTAAAGGTAGCGGTGAGAGGCCATGTAGGAGTACATGGTGGGTTGTCTCATTGCAGCCATTCTCAGGAACTGAGTTCTGTGTTTGTGATCCATGAACAGTTACTATCACACATTGGGTTCCGGTAACTCGGCCCCTCTCGGCTTATTAATCAACTCGATCTCTGTCCAGGAGTTGCAACTAGTTTCTAGTGTTTGTAGGTAGTGTTAGTAGTCTACCAAGTGGCACCCGGTACAGGTGGGCTTGGGACAGACTAGGCACCATGGCACGGTGTACCAAGTGGCACCCGGATGGTGGGCTTAGGAACCCTGCTCACATCGTTTGGGGCCGTGAGTGACACCCCAGCCGGATCTCCTTGCGGATGGAACCCGAATAGGCGATAAAACTGGACTAGAGACTTGTAGGTTAGTCAGGTCATGGCCGACTCCCTCGCCTGGCTTCCGCTTGAAGGTTGCCGAGGTACATGACGTGTACAGGGCGATAAGTGGCGAGAGCGTGTGTGAAGAAGTACACCCCTGCAGGGTTATCATTATCTATTCGAATAGCCGGATTCCTCGGATATGGAAACTTGGACCCCTTGCATAGTTCATAGACAAGTGAAAGTGGATACTCTAAAACTCGCAAGATAAGTGTGAGTGCTATGGATGGCGTTCTCGCAGGGAGGCGGGAGCGGATCCATAGTGGTGTATTGGTATGGTGAATTTGTGGACTCGTGTGCGCCACCTCTAAAGAGTTACTTGCAGTCGTAGTGCAGGTTAGCCACTGAGTCAAAGCTGGCTTGCTGCAGTCAAACTCCACCACCCCCTTTATTGATACCGATGCATATGTAGTTAGTTCTGATGTAAGACTTGTTGGGTACATTTGTACTCACGTTTGCTTATTTTATGTTTTGCAGAGAGACGTCAGTCTATCTAGTAGTTCCGCGTGGACTTTGACGTTTAGCTTGTTACCTCAGCTACGATCTTGTGCCCTCGGCAGGATCTGGTAGATAGTCAGGCTTCTCAGCCTTTTTCATTTGTAGATGTCTGTACTCATACATGTTAAGCTTCCGCATGTGCTTTGACTTGTATGCTCTGAATGTTGGGTCATGAGACCCATGTTTGTAATATCTCGCTCTTCGGAGCCTAATGAATAAATATTTGAGTCGTAGAGTTATGTTGTGATGCCATGTTGTATTTACACATATAGAGCATATCATGTGTATGATTGAAATGTTTGGTATGTGTGGGATCCGACAACTTAGTTGTTTATCCTTGGTAGCCTCTCTTATGGGGAAATGTAGTCTTGTGCTTCCATGAGCCATAGTAGTCCGCTACAGCCCGGTTCACCGGAGTCCTGCTAGCCCAGCACTACTGCTCAGGACACTTGACTGGCCGGCATGTGTTTCACTTTGTTCCTGTGTCTGTCCCTTTGGGGAAATGTCACGCGGTGACATCCGGAGTCCTGCCTAGCCTGCTACAGCCCGGGTTCCCGGAGTCCTGTTAGCCCAGTGCTACAGCCCGGATTCGCACGCTGCTGACCGAAATGCTCGATGTTGATTCATGTATGCCTGTCCCCGTAAGTTAGTGCCACCTTGGGTTCTCGACTAGCCATGTCGGCCCGGGTTCTCTGTCATATGGATGCTAGCGACACTATCATATACGTGAGCCAAAAGACGCAAACGGTCCCGGGCCATAGTAAGGCGACACCCGTGGGAATACCGTGCGTGAGGCCGCAAAGCGATATGAGGTGTTACATGCTAGATCGATGTGACTTGGAATCGAGGTCCTGACAGAAGTCTTCATCACACAAGAAGAGCTCATCCAGCAAGGCTCGTGCGTTTGTTGGCAAGGAGATGGATTCAGAGGAAGAGTCTGCTTCTGAGGAGGTGGAGATGGAGTCTGAAGAGGAATCTGATTCAGGTGTGGCAAGCCTGGCTCTAGCTTCAGCATACGTCGCCAAGTCCATCTTCAACACTGAAAACAATGGCCTCGTCACCAATGCTGATGCTAATGATGAGGATGACTCTGCACCCACCTACTGTTCATCGCACGTGGTGCCAAGGTAAACTCACGCGATGCTTACTATCAAACATCAAGTGAAGATGACTCTGAATGTGAATCTAAACCTAGCTACAGAACACTTGCTAAAATTGCAACTGAACAACAGAATGCCATGGAACATATTAAAAAACTGTTAGAAAAAAGTGATGACCTGTTGGACGCGGAAATGACCCGATCTCGGTCCTTAATTGAAGACATTAAAAATCTTCATGTTAAGTACGAAGAACTTGAAAGTCGTCATGAAACACTCTCAACTACTCATGAAAAGCTCTTCTATGATTATCTTCAAAGGAAGCAAGAACTTGAGAACTTGAGATCGGCTCATGAAGATCTTCAAAAGGAGAACGGGTCACTCTGCGCTCAACAGATCAGTTCCACTCAGGAAGGATTTGAACCACCATGTCTAAAATGTCTTCAGCGTGATAATGCTGCTTCTGTTGCTGGATGTTCTACTGCTACTACTATTGCAATATCTTCAACTGCTGATGTGGTAACTAACCTCTCTACTGAGGATACCACTACTATTGCTGATGAGAATGCCAGGTTGAAGACATTGCTTGAGACAGGAATGTACAAAAGTCTCAAAGGGCATCAGACACTATGTGATGTCCTCAAGACACAGATTCTAAACCGAAACCCTAGGAAAGAGGGTGTATGGTTCAAGAGGAAAATGAATGTTGATGGTTCTTATTGGAAGCCTGAGCAGTACCCCAAAACTACATGGGTTGCTGCAAAGAGACCTTCAGTGGATCCATCTACCTTATCTGGCTTCACTTGTGCTAACCCAATTATCATTGATGAATCCTTTGATGCAAACTATAAACTGTTTAAGAATCAGAATGGTGAAGTGTTTGCCAGGTATATTGGTACTAACTGCAGGGATGGACCCCATTTGAAGAAGATCTGGGTGCCCAAGAGTTGTCTTGAAAATCTTTAGGTGAATGTCATCATGACACCACCTGGGAAGAAGACAAACCCGAGACCAAAGGCTTCATATGGTAATAAGGCTTCATACAGGCAGAGGACATACCAGAGTCACCCTAACACCAATGTTTTGTAGGGAAACCATACTCAGGCCCATGAATATGAGCGTGTTTCATCAAACCGCTATGTTCATAAGGCCAAGAACTATTCTGCTTATTCTTATGAGTATTATTCACCTCCTGCAAGACTATTTATTAGGGCTCGAAAGCCAAAGTTCTCAGATGCTGCACTTAGACACATTGCTTCGAAGCCACCCCTGAAAATGTGGGTGGTTAAGAAAACTTAACTCTCTTTTGCAGGCAAGGATCTCCAGCCGGAAATCAAAGGCGTCTGATGCTTATGCTGGGGACCTAGAACATCTTGTCGGGCACAAGATAAAATGCCCAAATGGTCTTACTATGTATTTTGTTCCTAGTTTTCTTGACAGTCATCCGATCTGCCCTAACCAGGATCTGAACTTTGATAATATCCTTGTTCATCAAATGTTTATGCTTCACATTTCCCTTGGTGAAGCCTATCCCCCTAACTGCACTGTAGGGTATGATACCAAAGGCTTCTGAATGGATTATGGATAGTGGATGCACTAACCACATGACTGGTGATCGAAGTCTTCTCATGGACTCAACCTTATGTCCATCTGACAAGAGTCACATCACATTTGCTGACACTGGTAAAAGCAAGGTATTGGGTCTAGGTAGAGTTGCAATCTCAAAGGATCAGCACATGGATAAAGTGATGCTTGTTGAATCCCTTGGTTTCAACTTAATGTCCGTCTCAATGCTTTGTGACTTGAATATGGTAGTGATATTTGGCAAATATCATTGCCTTGTGCTTATGGAATCTAACAAATATCTAGTCTTTGAAGGATATCGAAAGGACGATTTATACATGGTAGATTTCTTAGCAGGACCATAGTTGTCCGTATGTCTTCTAGCAAAGGCGTCTGAATGCTGGCTCTGGCATCGGAGGCTAGGGCATGCTGGCGTGAGGAACTTGTACACACTCGCAATAAAGAAACATGCCGTAGGCATCGAGGGCGTCAAGTTCAAGAGGGATCATCTATGTGGTGCCTGTGAAGCTGGAAAGATGACAAGGGCCAAGCATCCCTCGAAGACAATCATGACGACATCGCGTCCCTTCGAGCTGCTTCAAATGGACTTATTTGGTACTACTCACTACTCTACTCTTACTACCATTGCTTGCCTCTATGGTTTCGACATTGTTGATGATTAATCAAGATATACCTAGGTGCATATAATTCTCTACAAGACTGGAGTGCAGGATGTCTTCAAACGATTTGCCAATCGTGCCATGACGAACTATGGCATCAAGATCAAGCACATCCGAAGTGACAACGGCACAGAGTTTAGGAACACCGTCCTCGACACTTATCTTGATACGTTGGGCATCGGTCATGAGTTCTCAGCTCCATACACAACTCAGCAGAATGGCATCATGGACTGCAAGAACAGAACCCTCATTGAGATGGCTCGGACGATGCTTGACGAGTACAAGACTCCAAGGAAGTTCTGGCCTGAAGACATTGATACTACATGCCACGCCATCAATCGTGTTTATCTTCACAAGCTTCTGAAGAAGATATCATATGAGCTACTGACTGGTAAGAAGCCAAATGTCAGTTACTTAGAGTATTTGGTGCTAGGTGCTGGATCAAGGATCCACATCACACTTCAAAATTTGCATCGAAAGCACATGAAGGTTTTATGCTTGGCTACGGAAAGGATTCACACTCCTACAGAGTCTTCAACCTCTTTCACTACAAAGTGGTTGAAACTGTGGATGTGCGGTTCGATGAGACTAACGGCTCGGAAAAAGAGCACCTGCCAAATGTGCTAGATGAAGTCTCACCAAGTGAATCCATCAAGCTTATGGGTACTAGAGAAATCATACCTTTAGAGGCACAGGCTGAAGAAGAACTTATCATTTCTGCACCAAGTCAACCTGAAGACACTGCTCAGCCTGAAGCCAATGCTGAAGACAAAGACAATGATTAGCAAGGGCAAAATCTTCGTCCAGTTCATCCTCGTGTTGCAAATGAAGTACTGATTGAGAAGATAATTGGTAGCATCAATGCACCTGGTCCCCACACTCGTTCAAGAGCAACACAGCTAGAAAATTTCTGTGGGCACTTTGCATTTGTCTCTATATCTGAACCCAAGAAACTTGCTGAAGCCTTCATGGAACCTGAATGGATTCAAGCGATGCAAGAAGAGCTTCAACAGTTCGAGCTGAACAATGTGTGGGAATTGGTCAAGCGTCCTGATCCTCGCAATCAAAACATCATATGCACCAAATGGATCTATCGCAACAAACAAGATGAGCATGGTCAAGTAGTCAGAAACAACGTGTGTCTCATTGCTCAAGGATACACTGAAGTTGAAGGGATTGTTCGATGAAACATTTTCTCCGGTGGCTAGGCTTGAAGCCATTCGAATACTGCTAGCCTCTGCCAACCATCAGAACATCCTCCTGTACCAAATGGATGTGAAGAGCGCTTTTTTCAATGGCAATATTGAAGAAGAAGTGTATGTTGCACAACCTCCTGGCTTTGAAGACCCAAAACATCCTGACATGGTATGCAAGCTCAATAAGGCACTGTATGGCCTCAAACAAGCCCCTCGCGCTTGGTATGACACACTCAAAGATTTCCTAAAGAGCAAAGGCTTCAAACTTGGTTCCCTGGATCCCACTCTCTTCACGAAGACATACGATGGTGAACTGTTTGTATGCCAGATCTATGTGGATGACATTATCTTCGGCTGCACTGACAAGAGATACAGTGATGAGTTTGGACACATGATGCAAGAGCAATATCAGATGTCCATGATGGGTGAGCTGAAATTCTTCCTTGGTCTTCAAATCCGTCAGCAAAGCAAAGACATCTTCATATCTCAAGAGAAATACCTCAAAGATTGCCTAAAGAAGTTTGGAATGCAAGACTACAAAGGATACACGACGCCAATGCCAACAAAAAGTCATCTGGGCCCCACGACAATGGTAAAGAGTTCGATCACAAGGTATACCACTCCATGATTGGTTCTTTACTCTATTTATGTGCATCTAGGCCAGATATCATGCTTAGCGTTTGCATGTGTGCCCGATTCCAAGCGGCACCAAAGGAGTCGCATCACTTAGCTGTGAAGCGAATACTTCGATATTTGGCTTACACCCCAACACTAGGATTATGGTGTCCAAAGGGCTCAGAATTTGATCTAGTTGGATTCTCAGATGCTGATTATGCTGGTGACAAGGTTGATCGCAAGTCTACATCAGACACATGTCACTTTCTTGGACGATCTCTTATCTATTGGTCTTCAAAGAAGCAGAACTGTGTGTCTCTCTCCACTGGTGAATCTGAATAGATTGCTGCTGGATCTTGCTGCACTCAGCTTCTATGGATGAAGCAAACTCTCAAGAACTATGGCATCCATCTGAAGCAAGTGCCATTCTACTGCGATAATGAAAGCGCCATCAAGATTGCCAACAACCCAGTTCAACATTTGAAGACAAAGCACATTGAGATCCGTCATCACTTTCTCAGAGATCATTCACGTCAACACTGAAGAGCAATTGACAGATATCTTCACAAAGCCCTTGGATGAGAAAAGGTTTTGCAAGTTGCGGTGTGAGCTAAATATCTTAGAATCCTCAAATGTCATGTGATTGGACACACATCCTAACGCTTATGCATGCTGATGACTTAGATGTGCAACAAACAAAGTTACGTATATCTTCAATCAATGAAGACATACATTCTAAGTGTGAATACATTAACGTGGAATTTGACTTTAGAGCACAACGATAATTGTGCGCCGTGTATGGGTCTAATACTTCCTATACGGTGGGTAACGCCACCACCAAACTCTTGTTTGAAGTTTTTTTATTGGCGTCACATTTGCATAGTCTTCGCATTTGGTTTGTCTTCAACACTGATTTGGTTTCATGTTTATCTTCACGAGGTTGAGTCGGTATGATATATATAAATGTACCCGAGTTATGTCCTTTATAGCATTCACTTATAGCTATGTCTCAAGTTTGCATTTTCTTGATCTAAGTGAATGTGATCAGACTCTAACCTCTTCTGTGCTTCTACCTCAAATTCTGTCTATCCAAATCATATGCATTCTATTGAAACTGTCGATTGTCTTCTCTGAGTCCTTGTCAGCAGAAGACATAAAGACAAAAGTTAA
The DNA here is from genome assembly GCF_003073215.2 of Triticum urartu. NCBI lineage: Eukaryota > Viridiplantae > Streptophyta > Magnoliopsida > Poales > Poaceae > Triticum > Triticum urartu. The sequence goes on from NC_053028.1 coordinate 269,932,645, forward strand.
ATTTGTTTTAATGCTATATCCTTATTTCCTGAAAACCGGAGAAGCCGGAACGACCACCCGACAATCCAGGCATGCGTGGGAACATGGAACAACTTCCAATGAGTTGCATGCATGCCACGTGTCCTTCATATGTGAGCCTCCAGGGGCACCTGCGTAATAACGTTGTGCCGTCCCTGTCCTTATAAATGCACACCTCACCGCGGTCATTTTCTCTTCTTCCACCTCTTCCCCTTGCAACAAAACCCTAGCACCTCCGCTAGCTCGCGTCGACGCCAGTGACGAAGCGCTTAGCTCGACGCCGTCCTCACTCCAGCCGCGGACCTCGTCCTCTCCACCGCCGCCGTAGGTGTCTTCCACCGCCAAGTTAGGGCATGGAAGATTGAACTACTCGGCCTCTCTATCTTCGACCTCATCTAGCAGTTCGTCAAGCGGTAATTAGAACTTACTTTTTACTGCCTTTTTTCGATCCTTCAAATTCATCCACTTCAACCAAAAGTGGTTTCTAAACTTCCAAATCTGGTTCTGTCCATGTCTGCATCTCATATCATGCCAATTATATTCACTTATGCTTCTCAACAAGTTAGATTCCTCACTTGTACTTATTCATGGATTCGCACAAATCTGGAACCGACTCTCTTCAAATAAGTGAATGTCTTCGCACTATGAGGTCAATGTCTTCAAACTGATTTATCTTCAAAATCTTCTGAGAATGCATATGACCTCTTCCCCTTCCCTCGCACCTTAATGTTGTCACACGTACATGTCCGTGGGAGAATCCCTTGGTTCTCATAGTCTGCATTCATTTGCAGAGTTCTTGCAGCGTCACATCCACACTCCTGAAGCCAGTTCCTGTCTGACCAGCAAGAGGAAGCCATTCACAGTCTTGAAGTCGTTCAGTCTGAATCCAATGGCCACTGATAAGTCTGTAAGGAAGGGTGGCAAGAAGCGCCATGGCGATACAACTAAGGATCTACCTGTAGATCTCTTTGAAATGTACAAGTCAGATCCTGAAGAAACCTATGGCGAGCGCAAGCCCCGAATCCAATGGATTCGAAGATATTGGGCAGAACAGTGGTTCAAGTATAACTTTGTCACTACCGAATATGCTGAAAAGAATGCCATCAAGCGGCCGTGGGGTGACATTCTGTACAAGAACCTGCAACCCAAGTTCAAGCCCGAAGCCATTGCTCAAGATTTCTATCTGTGCATGGTCCGAGGGCCACAGCCCGAAAACGCCGACCCAACATCTTTGTTATGGTGTCGTGATGACAATCTCTTCAAGCGCAACTATCAGTTTGCAAAAGAGTCAGCTAAGAAGAACAAGAAGGACCTTGGACTCAATTTCAACCCTGGTCCGTCTGCTCCAAGGGATGACGGCACCCGTGATGCCAAACCCAATGAAATCGGCCCCTTCTACAACCTCGAAGGCCTCATCACTCACATTGTTGTACAGGGGGCTACGATGGATCACTTAGCTGACGACGCAGATTCTGATGAAGCGCCAGCTCCACCTAAGTCACAAAAGCCAAAGAATTCAAAAGCTTCGAAGCCCTCTGCTGCACCGAAAATTTTGCGTGCGAAGCCATTGGCCATTGCACCTCCTGAACCCAGTGTGCAATCAGAAGATCTCTCTCGTGTCTCCAAGAAGACGGAGAAGCCCAAGAAGAAGAAGCCCATGAAGATTTCTGGGCATGAACTTACTTCAGCTGCCGTTCTGCGGAATGAAGATGAAACCATTGATCTGTCAAGCGGCGAAGATCTTGGTGATGATGCCCTTCAGCTGCTGATCAAGAGCAAGCAAGAGGTGGAGATCTTCAACAATCTGCCCCTCTTTGATGTGGATATTCTGAACCACTTCATCGACAAATGGTTTGATGACCCGAGCCTCAGCATTGATGATCTTCAGTTGCCAATTGACATCAGCATCACCTTCCACAGAGCAATTGCTAATGAGTTGGCCTTGGCTCAGAAAATTGTCGAGCTGAAGAACAAGATTGATTTTGAGAAGGCGCAGTTCAAGAAGAACATGGCAAAGCTCAGTGTGGTAGATGTTCAAAGCTTCAAGATAATGTTGCATGAGCTTAAAGAACTGTTTCACAAGAAGCGTGAAGAAGCAAAAGGTTCAAGAGAGTGTATGAAATACTTCGCATAGAAATGTGTTCAAGCACATAATGAGGCAGAGAAGCGCAAGGCACTGGGGCGCCCTGGTATTGACCCCAGAATGGCTGCCAATTAGAAGAAGAAGTCTGCTGCGTCCCGAACTGAAACACCAAGGTAGGAAGAACCTCGCATTGTCTTCCCTGCCAGCGTGATAGGCTCGAAGCCTAAGGTGCCCTCAACAGCTTCAGAACTAAAGAAAACCAAGGCAGCTGAAGCTGATGCCAGGAAGCGAAAGCACAAGGATGCTTCTGATGATGCTCCATCCAAGAAGAAGATGAAGACTAAGCCTTCAAAGAAAGAGCGTATTGCTGCTGCCTCTGAGCCCCTTGTGGTTGAGCCAATTTTTGTTACCCGTCCTGCCTCCATGAGCCAAGCGCGTCATCTAGTGATTCACGAGCCTGCTACCACAGAGGCTCCTGAAGATGAAGAAGTACCGGCTGTTGACCCCACCACAGCTGAAGACATTGGTCGTGAATACAATGTAGAAGATGATGAAGTCCTTCCTCAACTCGAGCACCAACCGGTATCATCGCCTGTTCTTATAAACAACGAACTCATCAGCATTGGTCGTCCTTTGACGCCAATTGCTCAGGATGATTCGTGGGCTGATCACCCCCAACAAGACACCCCCATACATGATGAAACTCCCAGAACTCCAAACCCTCAAGTCACCACTCCGGTGCTTGAAGACGACTACATGGTGCAGACCACTTTGTCACCACAGGCGTCGCCCGCATTCCGCAGGCTTCGCAAAGGCCCCAGGCCACAGGTCACCATGTCGAGCATTCTAGAAGGAGAAGTGCAACAAAGCTTAGTCGCATGCGAAGTGTTTCCTGATGACACTCCTACTGCGAATGTCTGCGAGTCTGAAGCAAAAGCTGCTGAAGACATTCCGGCTGCATCAGCCGAAGAAAATCAAGAACCACGATAAGAAGAAGAAAGAGCTGCCACACCCCCTGCCACTGAAGAGGTCATTCTCAAGGAGAATGTGTCTGTGCCCGACCCTACTGTCATTGAAGACACAGAGGTTGAGAACACTGAGGCTGCTACCAACAATGATACTGAAGCCAATGACGTTGTCATGGCTGAAGATAATGTGGAGCCTGAAGCCAATGTTGTGCCTGAAGTCATGTGCAACCTAAATCCCATGTGGATGCTGAAGCCACTGTTCCATCTGCTAGGCCTCACACAATTGAACAGGCCTTCAATCATGGACAGCTAGTCACTGTGAAATGGCCAATCATGGTGCCTCCCACTACTCCCGGACCTCAGTATGACTATCATGTGGAGCAGAGGCCCCAGGTTCAGAAGCCAAAGCCCAGGATGCCAAGGCTTCCAGGCGTTGCAACCTCCCCAGGATCGTTCAGTGTGAACAGCTTCAGAGCCCACAACACCTTCTTTGATAGCACCAAGAATCCTTACTCGAAGCCAAAGATCTCTTCCAATCACTTCTGGAGCTATCAGCAGCGCAAATACTACTTATGCTTCCTATACAATCAAGAGCTAATCTTTCAACACATGCGTCTTGATTGTGAAGCCATTACTGAGCTGCCCTGTCGGGAAATTGTCACGGCAGATGTCCTTAGTGTCAGGACTTAGTCGCGAGGCCAACGCATCTATGTGGTAGCTTGAGAGGGGTTGAGCGGGACGAGAGACACGATGTTTTACCCAGGTTCGGCCCCTCATGGTGGAGGTAAAAGCCTACATCCTGCTTCATTGATATTGATGATGATGATCACAATTACAAGAGTGCTCTATCTCGAGAGCTATTGTCTAAACCTAACTTGTCCAACTTGTGGGACTTGTGAATCTTGTCCCTTTTGGGGAGCCCTGCCCCTCCTAATATATGTTGGAGGGGCGGGTTACATGTAGAGTCCTATTAGGATTAGGACTAGTCTATCTCTAATACAAACCGGATACAAGTCCAGGTCTTAACTCCTTGTAAGATAAACGTTCCTCATGCCTTTCCCCTTAAACCGGCCCACCATTAACATAAACCGGCATGCTGGGCCTTGGGCCTTGTCATCCATCTGGAACACGCGCTGGGTCACCAATGAGTCTTCAGGCTCGTGAATCGTCATACCAGTGAACCGCCAGACACGTAAACCGCCAGACACGTAAACCGCCAGACACGTAAACCGCCAATCACGTAAACCGCCCATCCTCTGGCGGTTTACCAATGAAACGCCTAGTCCGGCCGGGTTATACTTCCGGCCGGTTTACACCGCGGGGTATATCCCCGACATTAGCCCCCAAGTTTAGCTTGGATTTATCCATGGTAAACTTATGCTGCAAAAATAAACACAAGAACAAATTTGATAGGTTGTTCTCTGGGTTAAGAATTCTTGTAAACCGGTACCTGATCACCCTTAAGTCCTTGTTATTTCCTCCTTCTGGGAAGTCCAGGTTAACAAGCCAGCTTCATACTTAATTTGTTGACATTGGTTTCTCACAGAGAAATATTGTGAAGAATAATCCACTTGAGTCGGCTTCCAAAGCGCCGGTTTAAGAAATATGGGTCTTGAAATACTTATCTGATATTCAGCCGGTTTGAAGATGTAAAACTTGCCGGTTTAATATTACCAAAATGGCCGGTTTATAAATATTGATGGCACTGGGTCATAATTGTTGTCGACACCGGGTCATGTAATTGATCTTCCTGATTTGCTCAAAACTGATAAAATGAAGATGTTCCTCCTTTATATGCATAATACCTGTAGCCCCCAAGTCTTTAGAGGAGAACATAGTGATAACTTAAGACTTGCTCCAATAAGTGTTTCAAACTTGAAGAAATCCGGTTTGTTCATCTCAATCATATAAACTGAAAACTCCATATATGTAGCCCCCAAGTGCCGGGTTGTCATGCTTGCAGCAATCTGGGACTTGTAATTGCCTTATACTCATAAAAACCTATAACCAGTGTAGCCCCCAAGTGCCGGGTCATTATGCAATAATGAGCAAGGACTTTGTAGATGTAACCATGTAAACTTGGACAGCAACGTGTAGCCCCCAAGGGCCGGCTTAGTAAGATAATACTGAGCCGGGACTTTGTATATAATTTATAGATAATAACATCATATAATATGATCTCCACCATGGGGCTTGAACCCACGTCCACAAGGTTAAGAGCTTTGTGCTTTACCAACTGAGCAGTGGACCCTTCAATATAATGGAACAAAAACTTGTGTACCTTGAATTGTTTGACAGGAGCAATTGGTAGCCCCCAAGGGCCGACTCATTATGATGTGATGAGTCGGGTCTTTAATAAGGTGAGCAAAAAATGACTTTACATTAGCCCCCAAGTGCCGGGTCGTAAGCCTGCAGCGACTCGGGACTGTTCCTTCCATTGTAGAATGTATCCTTTGATAAAATAATAGCCATTGCGCTAAAGTGACTTTTGAAAACCTCAATAATACCCAACATATAACCCATGTTTATAACTAAGGCTGCACTTAAGAATAATCAAATATGAAATATATCATACCTGTGACATTGAATCACATCGTTGGTTTACCAACTTTTTGTAATAGGGGTAATAACCCAGATTTTGAGTACTGATAACTCCTTCCATATTGTGTCGGTTTATGATAAAACCGTACTAGGTTGTGATAAACACCGGTTTAACCACATATAATACTGGCGAGTCGTAGTTAAACCAGACGGGGCTGATAGTCTCCGGATTATAACTTGATCGTGTACTGACAACTTGTGGTTGAAAGCCGAGCCGGGTTGATAAACACCGGTTTACTCCATAATAGGATGGTAACAGAAAATCAAACAGGGCAGATAGCCTTCGGATTAAGATTTGACCATGTTCAGTCAATTTTTAATTTGATAGTCGAACCGGTTTAAGAATTGTCGGTTTAAAACGCAACAAAAGAAATATTTATCAAAACAAAATTTCAAGCAAAGGCAATGATAAAACCATTTGCAAAAAGAGGCTATTGAGCCGATCAAATGGCATTACCATGGTCGGACACAACCAAGCCCCTGATAGGCGTAGCTATGGTTCAAGTCAGCCAGGTCCCCAAATGAAACAATGGCATTATGCCGATCAAAAGGCATGGCAATGGTTCGGGTTTGACCAAGCCCCCAAGTGATTCTGTGGCCTTAGGCCGATCAAGAGGCGTGACTATGGTTCAGACGTGACCACAAGTCCCCAAGTGATGCATTGGCATTACGCCGATCAAGAGGTGTAGCGATGGTTCAGGTTCGACCAAAGCCCCCAAGTGATGCTGTGGCACTAGGCCGATCAAGAGGCGTGACTATGGTTCAGACGTGACCACAAGTCCCCAAGTGATGCTGTGGCTTTACGCCTATCAAAAGGTGTTGCTATGGTTCGGACACGACCAAAGCCCCCAAGTGATATAATATAGAGCTTTTGAAAAGCTAACTCAAGGGGTAAACCGGAGACCGCTTTAAGACATGAACTCCGTGTAACCACACATGATGAGCCAATAAAGCAGGATACCCATGTTTGAATCGCGCATCATGGCTGCAGGCCCTCTTTGGCAACTTTAAATTTTTTCAAGAGATAAATTCTTCTTGAGCCGGGATATTGAACCGGATATTGAGAGCTTCAAAGCTTTGTGGGAGACATCTTTTCCTTGAACCGGATTGTAAACCAGAATCTTCATTTTCAGCCAGAAATTTTCTGACGGACTTTCAACTCAAACTTGCGAGAAGTCAATTCCTTTTTGAACTGGACACTTTGAAACCGGATTTGAGAGCTTTAGAGCTTTGTGGGAGAACAGATTTCCCTTGAACCGGATTGTAAACCGGATATTTGAGAGCTTCAGTGAGACTGACTTGCCTCCAGCCAGATTTCAAACCGAAATCCTTTCTGATGATCCGGAACTTCTTCATTGAGCCGGGATTTTGTAACTGTCATATATTTTCTAAGCCGGAAATTTTCTAATGGCCTTTAAATTTTTATGAATATAACAGTAGCCTCCGGGACCGGGTTATCTTTCCCTCCATCGTCCTAGGATTCTTAAACCGGCTGAAACTGGCAAGAATTGCTGAGTCATGTCATCGTAGCCCCCGAGTCTCAGAGGTGACTCGAGGAGTTAGCCCCCGAGTCATGTCATCCAACCGCAAACGCGCACTGGCCAGTTGATGGCGCGGACAAACCGAGCGGGTCGAGGCGCTGCCGCAGCTGCAGCAGAGACGGAGACCGTGGAGATGTCAGAATCGGAGTGCAATCCGTGTCTTCCTCCACATCGTGGTTGGTTTGATCAATCCGTGTCCGGGCCGTCGCTGGTCTGGAGACCCACGTTGATCTGATCCTGTATCTGTAGTAGTCCTTGATCTCTGTGTTGGGATTAATACACGCCTTGACGTGATGGCTGTCCGATTCACTTTCCTGATTGCCGCCAATTTTGACTTTTCTCTCTTGACGTGACATGCACTAGTCGATGTGCTAGTATACATCATTTGTGCGAGCATAACAGTGGATCGCTTCCAATAACTATGGATTTACTTCGGTTGTTTTGCGATCGAAAAGATCTAAAAACAATGGATGCAACAACTTACACAGATCGTTCCAAACATGCTATTTTCATTGCAAACTTCTCCCGTGTCTCCTGTTGCAGACAGATGTTGGTGCGAACTTTGGCGGGACAACAGATGCGGCCGACGCGCAGTCGATAGAGGAGGCGTCCGAGGCGGGTCAGTACGGCAGCTTGCGGCAAGGTCTCATAAGCAGCAATGACAGAGTCCGAGTTGTTTTTCCTTTTCTGTGCCGGAAGTACTAATTTTACTTGATTGTTTACCAAAAGCTGGCTCAGCACATAACAAGGGAAACGGCAGGTTCCGTGTGTCAGAATCAGACTATGGATTCGATCCCCTTTTTTCTTTTTTATCTAGCGGATCAGTTTACCAGTGGTAGTGCAAGTTGACACGGACTGATATGACGCGGTGTACAACGGCTCTAGTAGGTCCTTTGTCTGCCTCGGCAACACACATTGGGTTGATGGAGCACAGAACGCCAACCTCTAATTTTCTTTGGAACTTCAAACTTGTACTGCCAGCTTCCAAAGTCAATAAAGATTCTAATTATCAACCAATGAATTCGCCGGCCTTGTTCAAGATTATCCCCTGTAATTGTTTCGTGACGGTTCTTCTTCCATCTAACTAGCGCAGACTTCTCGATCCTTGGGAGAGATCCCTCCAAGAACTCAACACCACCATGCGCGAGCCCCACGGTGGGCGCCAACTGTCGGGGAATTGTCATGGCAGATGTCCTTAGTGTCAGGACTTAGTCGCGAGGCCAATGCATCTATGTGGTAGCTTGAGAGGGGTTGAGCGGGACGAGAGACGCGATGTTTTACCCAGGTTCGGCCCCTCACGGTGGAGGTAAAAGCCTACATCCTGCTTCGTTGATATTGATGATGATGATCACAATTACAAGAGTGCTCTATCTCGAGAGCTATTGTCTAAACCTAACTTGTCCAACTTGTGGGACTTGTGAATCTTGTCCCTTTTGGGGAGCCCTGCCCCTCCTTATATATGTTGGAGGGGAGGGTTACATGTAGAGTCCTATTAGGATTAGTACTAGTCTATCTCTAATACAAACCGGATACAAGTCCAGGTCTTAACTCCTTGTAAGATAAACGTTCCTCATGCCTTTCCTCTTAAACCGGCCCACCATTAACATAAACCGGCATGCTGGGCCTTGGGCCTTGTCATCCATCTGGAACATGCGTCGGGTCACCAATGAGTCTTCAGGCTCGTGAATCGTCATACCAGTGAACCACCAGACGCGTAAACCGCCAGACACGTAAACCGCCAATCACGTAAACCGCCCATCCTCTAGCGGTTTACCAATGAAACGCCTAGTCCGGCCGGGTTATACTTCCGGCCGGTTTACACCGCGGGGTATATCCCCGACATGCCCTATCTAGAAGAAGCCCTTAACTGCTTTAGGGAGGTTGGTCTTCTATAGTTCGTCACCGACAAAGAACGCTGGAATGAAGAGCTCCTGTTGCAGTTCTACGCCACACTTCACATTCATGGCTACAACAGGGATCCGAAGACATGGGTCCTTGAGTGGATGTCAGGAGATGTGCACCATGAAGCCAAAGCTCAAGACATTATTGTGCTTACTTCCCTGACCACTCCAGGTGAACTCTATGAGCCTGGTTGTCAGCTACACCAAAATGAATTACAGAGTATCTTCCAGCGGCCTGAACCAAATATGAGTCAGATGCTCAACATGATGAAGCCATTGCCTCAAGATGCTGATTATCCCAAGGAATTCTTCGTCAAGGACCTTGAGTACCTGCCCCGCATAGTCTATCATATTCTGAGCGTACTCTCTGGCCCATCAAGGGATACTCAGCTGAAGCCAAACTTGAAGGAGCCATGAAGACTTTGGTATTCTATATTGTCAATGGCATCGGATTCAATTCCCAGGATTTCTTCATTAGACAGCTTGCTGCATCTAGAATTTATTTGTTTGGATTGAAGTTTTATGCTCCATGGGTGATGTGCTTAATCAAGCTTCACTCTTCTATCGACTATCAGCCCTCAGCGCGCAACCATCTTATCTTTTTGCCTGAGGTTGATCTATCAGTTGAAGCCATCTACCTTGAGCCTGCCAAGGAGCCACTATATCTTCATAATGTTGATCATCAAAGCTTCACGCAGCCAATAGAAGGCATTCATGTCCCTAATGCTACAACTCCTGCTTATCCTCTGGTTGGCAACACACGTGTGCCTCACTGTGCAAACACTGAAGCCACTGAAAGCACCATTGCTCAAAGGCCTCGGAAGCGATCTCGTGTACTCAATGACCGAGAGCTTCTTGTGGACTTACATCAGAAACAGGATAGGCATCATGAATGGCTACAACGTCAGATGCAGAGCATCTTGGTGGATGTCAATCACATTAGCAATCTTGCCACCAAGAACTCATTTGTTACCCATGAAGCCTGTCGGCGGTCTTGGAAGAGTCTCACATTGCTATGCTCTGAAGATGATCTTCGTGAAGACGGCTTCACATAGGGCTTCAAATTTGACTCCAAGCCTCCCCAGAATGCAAGCTGGTGTCGGACTCCCTCCATTAAAGACTCTAAGTATTCATCTTCGGCTGCAACTGTTGTTGCGAGAGTCGTCGATGAAGAAGACGATGCCACTTCACCAACCATGGCTTCACTGCACATCGACACTGCACCAGGCCCCTCTGCACCACCGAACTCCAACGTCGAC